>NC_142943.1:30016580-30019080 GCF_046866305.1 Octopus bimaculoides
TATATATATATATATATATATATATATATATATATATATATATATATATATATATATATATATATATATATATATATATATATATATGTATATATATATATATATATGTATACCTCAGCTCTTCAATGCCCTGCCAAAACATTTGAGAGACCTGCAAAACACGGATGTGGAGGTCTTCAAGACAAAACTCGACGCTTTCCTCTCCACGATACCAGACGAACCAATGGCTTGAAATGAGACACAGTTTAGGGCAGCGATGTCAAATTCTCTTATACACCAGATGTGCCATCAAAACTCTTGATTGGACTATATCAGGTGCAGGAGAAGAGCCATGCAAGGAACGTGAAGAGTGCAAAGCATAAAGACAGAAAATCACGGTGGTGCTCCAGCATGACCACAGCCACTTGGCTGAAACCCATAAATAAATAAATAAATATGTATATATATATATATATATATATATATATATATATATATATATGTATATATATGTATATATATATATATTTTTTTAATTATAGTTTCAGCTTAGAGCTGATGCACCGCCGTGTTGCTACACTGTTATTACAGGGAGCTTCTTACAATTTGTGGCACTTGGTGAAGAATGGAGTTTGATTTAGCAACCCTCATTTGCACCTCCTGCCGCGAGGTAGGTTCATCTGGGACTCTCGACAGGAAGAGGTCCAGCTTTGATTTAAAAACCCCTACATCTACTTTGTGCAGGTTCCTCAGGCTCTTTGGGAGAATATTAAAAAGCTGTAGGCCCCTGAAACCTAAACTGTTGCAGTAACTGGTCCTGAAGCACGATGGCATTGCTGGGATCTTTGGCACTATGCAATGTCGTCCCGTTCTAGCATTGGTGTAGCTTTCAATGCCAAAATTTGGCACAATTCCTTCCAGGATCTTCCAGATGTATATTACTGCATACCTCTCCTGCCTTCTCTCCAGGGAGTAGAGTCTTAGCTGTTTCGGCCTTTCCCAGTAGCTGAGCAGTTGCCAAGAGGCAATCTTCTTTGTGAATCTTCTCTGGATTGCTTCAAGGTCTGCTGTTAATTTCCCACTGCTCGGTGACCACAGCTGTGAGCAGTAATCCAGGCGGCTGAGGACGAATGTCCTCCAGAGGATCATTATGATTTTCTTATCTCTGTTTCTGAATGTTCTCAGGATCCATCCAGCCGATCGTCTGCACTTTGTTGCCATCCTGGTAATGTGCACTTGGAAAGAGGCATCATCACTCATGTCGATACCCAGGTCTCTCACTGATTTAGGCTCTGGGATTGAAATTCCCTGCGGACCAGTGTACTCTGTAAGTTTCATATTCAGTTTTGGGTGTTGGTAGCGCAGGTCTTGGAATTTTTCAGCATTAAACTGCATATTATTATCCTCAGCCCATCTGTAAACTGAGTCCAACTCCTGCTGCAGGTGTGCAACATCACTGGAGTTCTGTATTTTCTGCGAGACTTTCGTATCGTCTGCGTAGCTTGCAAGTGTGGCTATCTGGGCACTTGACGGCATATCTGAGAGAGCGACTATAAAAAGCAATGGTCCCAAGACAGTGCCCTGTGGAACACCGCTCATTATTTGTGTTTTCATAGAGGTGGCTCCATTAGCCACTACTGCCTGACTTCTATCTTTCAGAAAGTCATGTAACCACTCTCCAAGTTTTCCAGCTATGCCAAGATCACGCAGTTTGTGGCATATCACATCATGATCCACTTTGTCAAAAGCTTTTGCAAAATCAAGGTATATTACGTCCACATTTGAGTTGTTGAGTAACTGCCTCAACACCCAGTCATAATGTTGTAAGAGCTGGGTCAGGCAACTCCTACCTGTTCGAAAGCCATGTTGGGTATCACTCAGCAATTTATTTTCTTCAAGGAATGCGATTAATTTTCCTCTGACTATCCTTTCCATGACTTTGCTGATGTGTGAAGTCAGAGAGATAGGCCTATAGTTTTTGGCATCTGCTCTGCTTCCCCCTTTATGGATTGGGCATATTATTCACTCCTTCAGCTTGCTTGGCAGTCTGCCGTTTGCGAGAAAGCTCTGGAAGAGGATCTGGAGGGGTTTTTCCAAGGCATGTTTACACGATTTAAGGAGGATTGCTGGGAAACCATCAGGGCCAGCAGTTGAGTTTGTGTCCACTTCATGTATAGCTAGTAGTACATCTTCTTCGCTAATGTTGATGTATTCCATTGTAACTGCCTCACTGGTTATAGGGGAGGTAACAAAGAAGTCCACTGGTTCGTTCACTTGTCTGTGCTCCAATGGAGTGGTGAAGACACTTTTGAATTGCTCATTCAGTACCTCACTGATCCTAGTTGGACTATCTGTGAGGGAGCCATCCTCTTTGGAGAGGGGTCCAATCTTGCAGCATACTGAGGCTGTTTCTTTTGCGTAATGAAAGAAGGCCTTTGGGTTTGACTTAATGTTTTTTTATAACCCAGGCTTCTTTGTCTGCTCTCTCTCTCACATAGGATTGTTGCAGCCTTTTTTCAAT
>NC_142943.1:30024080-30034080 GCF_046866305.1 Octopus bimaculoides
TATCTGGGTCCAGGACATTGCAAACAAAACGTAGACGAGAAAACACACAAGCCACATAGAGAACATTCTTCTTCATCAGCTACCCCCGTTTTAACACCGGCGTTTCGAAGAGCTGGGCAGGACGCATCATTAAAACGGCTCTTCCCATGGACCGCAAATTAAATTTGTATACACAAATTAAATCTTGCCATGGAGGAATGTAGTGGCGGACAAAAAACAAGACAGGAAAACAAACAGAAAAGGCTTTACGGCCAGACGAGAAAAATTATGTGTGTATGAACGCTGTGAGGCACGAACTCGAAAGTAGGGACAAAGTAGTTCGCATGTTTGCTCGGCGATAGCCAAGGAAGAAAAGGATTATTGACCGGAAGCATGTGACCATGCCGGTGTAAGGGGAAGAGAGAAAGTGGTAGAGGGAGAAACAAAGGGAGGAAGTAGAAGAATAGGTGAGCAACGAGAGGAAAAGAGAAAGAGAGGAAGTACGAGGGGGAAAAAAGAGATACATAGTAGTAACAGAGGGGGGTAAAGCGAGATACGTAGTAGTAAAGAGGAAGAACGAGAGGGGGAAAAAATGATAGAGGAAGAGAAAGAGAAAGAGATAGAGTAGCGTCGGAAAATATAAAGTTACGATAACTACTTACAAATTGGTGACGCTGCGTCCAGTCATGTAAAAACAAATAGTAAATGAGTATATGCATATATACGTACAGGTATGTGCATACCGACATCCACCTGTATGTATAGGTGCATATCTGGGTACAGGACATTGCAAATATACGACGGGCTTCTTTCAGTTTCCGTCTACCAAATCCGCTCACACAGCTTTGGTCGGCCCAAGGCTATAGTAGAAGACACTTGCCCAAGGTGCCACGCAGAGGGACTGAACCCAGAACCATGTGGTTGGTAAGCAAGCTACTTACCACACAGCCATTCCTGCGCCTATACTTATCTACTTAATTTTAAAATTTTTTAGAATGCTTAGAAAAATCTCTAAATATCCATAACAGTATGTTGGAATGGTTCATTTTTGACCAGATTTTGATAGTGAGACAATTTCGTGCAGATCCCTTTAATATGAGACTCTTTATCATGTCACATTGATTTTTCTTATCCATGTCATACCAAACAAATGAGAATTATGACCACAAATATTGTTGTCCAGCAAACACATTTGAAATTTTGGAAATTTTAATATCAATGTAAATAAGCACTGTGGGGGATTTTTATGGTGTTCTGGAGAAATTCTGAGGAATTGTCAGTTAATATTTTCAGGGGAAAAAAAGTTATTTTGGGCAGTGTCACATGCATCACGACACATTTTGGATCCTCTTCAAGAGAATGGAGACAGAGCACCAAACTACATTTATTACAGTAATTATATTTTCCTTTCATCAAAATTTGAAGTGATGTCAATTCAGTCATCCTTACACCACAAATATAAAAGTGCTTTTCTTTTAGGTTTTGAGTACCACTTCCGTTACAACTGGAATACGTACCGATTTGAAGATGAAATTACTTTCTCATACATGCTATTACTATCATATTTCTCTTTCTTTGATAAATAAGAGTCTGCCATCTCATCTTCCCAGTGAATCAGGCGTTTCTCATCATTTCTGTCAAATTTTTCTCCTATGGAAGAAAGATATAGAGAAAAATATACACAAGTGTTGTTATGGTCAACATCATCATCATCATCATCATCGTTTAACGTCCACTTTCCATGCTAGCATGGGTTGGACGATTTGACTGAGGACTGGTGAAACCGGATGGCAACACCAGGCTCCAATCTAATTTGGCAGAGTTTCTACAGCTGGATGCCCTTCCTAACGCCAACCACTCAGAGAGTGTAGTGGGTGCTTTTACGTGTCACCCACATGAAGGCCAGTCAGGCGGTACTGGCAATGGCCACGCTCGAAATGGTGTCTTTCATGTGCCACCCGCACAAGAGCCAGTCCAGGGGCACTGGCAACAATCTCGCTCTAAAACCCTACGAAGGCCAGTCAGGCGGTACTGGCAACGGCCACGCTCGAAATGGTGTCTTTTATGTGCCACCCGCACAAGAGCCAGTCCAGGGGCACTGGCAACAATCTCGCTCTAAAACCCTACGAAGGCCAGTCAGGCGGTACTGGCAACGGCCACGCTCGAAATGGTGTCTTTTATGTGCCACCCGCACAAGAGCCAGTCCAGGGGCACTGGCAACGATTTCGCTCGAAAACCCTACAAAGGCCAGTCAGGCGGTACTGGCAACGGCCATGCTCGAAATGGTGTCTTTTATGTGCCACTCGCACAAGAACCAGTCGAGGGGCACTGGCAACAATCTCGCTCTAAAACCCTACGAAGGCCAGTCAGGCGGTACTGGCAACGGCCACGCTCGAAATGGTGTCTTTTATGTGCCACCCGCACAAGAGCCAGTCCAGGGGCACTGGCAACGATCTCACTCGAAAACCCTACAAATGCCAGTCAGGTGGTACTGGCAACGGTCACGCTCAAAATAGTGCATCTTATGTGCCACCCGCACAAGAGCCAGTCCAGGGGCACTGGCAACGATCTCACTTGGCTTGCCGGGTCTTCTCATGCACAGCACATTTCCAAAGGTCTCGGTCAGTAGTCATCGCCTCAGTGAGGCACATGAAAGATATTAATAGATAAAGAATGAAAACCAATGTTGGTGAGTTTATGACACCCGTAGCTTGATGGGTTCAGCAAAAGAGACTGATAGATGAAGTACTGGCCTTACAAAGAATAAGTCCTGGGGTCAATTTGTTTGACTAAAAGGCGGTGCTCCAGCATGGCTGCTGTCAAATGACTGAAACAAGTAAAAGAATAACAATAAGAATATAGGAGAAAAAAACCCAAAAAACAATACTTACTAAATCCAGATTTTTTCTTGTATGGTAAATGTCTTTTTCTTTTGTAAAGGTATCGAAAAAGGAGATAGATGTTATTCAAGAGGATGAGAGGAGGGGGAAGAGGGGGTCGAGTGTAGAACTCAAAGATCAGGCTGTATCTTTGGAAGTGCCAGTGAAGGTCCGTATTTACCTGCACATTTTGGAATGTGCAACTGATATGTAAAAGAAAAAGAAAAGAAACAATATATATATTGAAATAAATATTGGGTTTTGTTATGTTTAGAATAATTTCTCTACATCTACATCACTACATCATCATTGTTGTCATCATCATCACGACTATAATCATATCCATCAACCTCCTCCTCCTTCTCCTCCTCATCATCATCATTACCATCATGCACTTATATACATCACACAGCTATTAGAGAAAAGAACATTTATACATGTGCATGTTTGCACACACACACACACACATACATCTACACACATACACACACACACACTCTCTCTCACACACACACAGACATGCATATACACACACACACACACACTGAACATGAATATACTCACACACTGACATGCACACATGTATACACTTGTACATGCACACATTCATACACACACATACACACACACTCACACACACACACATGCACACACGCACACGTAAAGTTAAAGTTCTCACCTGAACATGGCAATGAGTAAATTGAGAAGAAGAATATTCGTTAGCAAAATATATAAACACATCAAAATTGGTGCGATGTATGTGCCAACCGTTGAGGGACATTTGCCAGTTATATTATTGCAATTAGTTTCTGAAACACAAGAAATATGCAAAAATCAAGAACCATTTCAGCAATTGCAGTAACAGGTGCAATATAATCTTAAACTTGTATCTCATAAGGATTATTTCCCCACTTAAACTAGCAAGGTGAAGGTTCAAGCTGCTTCTGATCCTCTTCATCATCATTTAACATCGAATTTTCTATGCTTGAATGGGTCAGACGGAATTTACCAAGGCAGACATATATCACGATCCACTATGCTGCAGTCCCATGACTTCACTGTATCCCTGGTCAGGTAACTGAGTGGCTGTTATGCTTTGCCAAAGGGCAGTCTGTCATTATGCAGGACATGGTCATGGCTTCACAAGGTATTTTCAAAATACCTGCATACCCAATAATTGGTTATATCCTCCACCAAATTCCAGGTAGAAATAATTTTTATTAAACACAGGCAAAAGTCAAATATTAGATCTATGGATTTGATTGAGACATATTGGCTAATTTCTTCTTGGTTTCTTCTTCTTTTTTTTTCTCTCTGTTGAAAAATGGAGATTTCACAATTCTTTTATCTTTTGTTTTTTACTTGTTTTAGTCATTTGACTGGCCACACTGAGGCACTTTGAAGCGGGGTTTTAGCCAAACAGATTGACTGTAGTACTTATTTCTTAAGTCTGGTACCTACCATATTGGTCTCTTTTGATGAACTGTTAACTTAATGTTGTAGGAATGAAAATAATGTGAAAGCTGAGAAAAAGAGAATGAAAAATAGAAAATAAATCACTATTTACCATCATATTCGTCAAGAAAAAGTTCTCCGTACATCTGAAAATATGCTTTTTTAAAAACTCCTCTAAATAGATCATATGACATTGGTGTACTTGGGTGGAGAATTGACTGGGTAGCAATGCCATAGGCAACCATGAAAACAAACAGGATCATGAAGAAATATCCAAGGTCTTGCATCTGAAGATAGATATTATTAAGGGGGGAAAATAACAATCATTACGTTAATATAATTGATATAGATAACATTTTATGATGATAGTTAACCGTTCAGTATTAAAAAATTCTGTTCAAAATGAGATTAGCCAGTATTTGATAGAATTCATTTTGTTGTGATTTGATACTGCAGACAGAACATCAATTGAGTTTAATGGTTAGACCAGTGGTTTTCAGCCTTTTTAATATCCAAGTCAGATTCAAAACCTGGATATTTTTTAGGGGGCTGCTTCAGAAAAAGTAAAGCATAAGATGAGTAAAGAAAATTTTTTTATATTTGAGAGTAAAACCTTTGGGATCACCAGAAAGATGTTTAAGGGCCACATGTTCCCTGGGAGCTGTGGTTGAGAACTGCTGGGCTAGACTCAAGAACAGAAAAGTAACCTTTATTCTTCTAAGATTAGCTAATGAATGGATATAAAAAAAAACAATCAATTTGTATTGACTGTAAAATCTTCAATATTTTTCTACATTTCTACAAAAAAAAAAAAAGAAAAGAGAAAAAATGGTTATTTTACTGAAGGAAAGATTTTGCATGATTCATAGCAGAACAGTGAAGAAAAGGATTCATACTAACCATTTTCTTAATCATTACAAGCTTTGGACCAAGTTCTTGGTGAATGGAAAACATATGAAGAACACGGAAGTAAAAGGAAATCAAATTTAAACTGAGCACCACTCTGGCAACATCAGAATAGTGCAGATAGCGAAGAATGATTCCAATGATGAACAAGATGATTGTTATAACATCAACTATGTTCCAAATATCGGAGATGTAATTAACAAGTTTTATCCAAAGAGATGGAGAACTTTTTGTTAACATCTGAAATATAAATGAGAAATGGAATAAAACAATTGTCTATACATTACATAAAATATACACATTTAAAGCTAAAACCTTTATTGCTGGGAAACCTAAGGTAATTCTCCATAAACCAGCCTCTCTCCTCATCATCATCTTTCAACGTCCGCTTTCCATGCTGGCATGGGTTGGACGGTTTGACTGAAGACTGGTGAGCCAGAAGGCTGCGCCAGGCTCCAATCTGATCTGGCAAAGTTTCTACAGCTGGATGCCCTTCTTAACACCAACCACTCTAAGTGTAGTGGGCGCTTTTATGTGCCACTGGCATGAGGGCCAGTCAGGCAGTTCTGGCAATGACCACGCTCAAAGAATGTTGTTTTTCATGTGTCACCAGCACATATGCTGGTAAGGTGATGCTGGCAACAATCACGCTTGAATGGTGCTTTTTACATGCCACTGGCACAGGAGCCAATCTGTGGCCTTGACAACGATCACGCTTGGATGCGCTTCTAACGTTCCACTGGTATGAGTGCCAATCAGGTGGCACTGTTATCGGCCATGTCAGTGATTTTGATTTCACTTGCCTCAATAGGTCTTTGCAAGCAAAGTTTATTGTCCAATGAATATACTGCTCTGTATCTTAGATTGTGCTTCTTTCAGAATTTCGTTTTTTACAGATTATATATATATATATATATATATATATATATATATATGTGTGTGTGTGCGTGTGTGTGTGTGTGTGTGTGTGTGCATGTATATTTGTTATTTGTGATGGAAGCAGTATTAGTTCAAAATAGCATTCTGTATATCTTACTTAATGTGGATATACTGTAGAAAGTCAGAAAACTACAAGAAGTCATTAATGTTAAAATATACTCAATAAGAATGGTTAAGGAATTCAGTTTAAACACCTCCATGAACACCTATCTAAGAATAGCTAACATTTTAGATGTCACACCAAATCTGAGTACAAATAAACATTACTTTAGTAGAAAGTTATATGAGGAAACCATATATGTATGCAAGAAATCCTTTAAACTCAGCTATATTCAAGAATTTTGTTGATGTGGAAAAGTTTCCAAGTTATTTCAGACAGCTTTTTTCAACTAGATTACACTTTATTTCAAGGATGCACTGAGAGGAAGTGGCCTCAGTGACAAACTAGTATACAAGGAACACTCCTTCATATGTAACAACACAATCAAGAGGAGAAAATAATTTGGTTCAGACCATGTCTCAATATAATTAACTTTCAATCCTTATTAAGATCTCATTTCCCAACAATACATGAATATCAAACTTTTCAACATTGGTAATGTAAAAGTTACCTACTCTTGACTGGATAACATCAATTTCCTGATTTCATACAACAATCTAAGACATACACCCAACCAGCCACTATCCTAACTCTTGGCTTGTAACTTCAGAAATCCCTCAAACTGCCTATTTTAGAGGATCATGCCTAGGATAAGTGATGATATCAAGTTAGCATAATACCTACCAATGGCCTCTACAGGAATTAAACGGGACTCATTGCAATTACATTTAAGCACTGATTTTATAAACATTTGCATTCATTCAGATCATGTGAAAACTCACCTGAATCACATCCATTTGAAGAATGCTTCATTTAGCACAAAGTTATTGTCACATAAAAGTAGTAATGTTTATATACCATAAATATATTCATTTTACACAATGTATTGAGTACTCTCATTATACACACACACACACCCACGTTTCCCCGGTGGTTACAGCTATTACAAGGGAGATAATCATTTCTTCCTAAAATTTGGTGGAATTAGAAATTTGAATTTGAAGTCATGGAATTATAAGGAGAAAGATGCATAAAACTCACAAATTTAACTTTTCATGATTAGATATTACAAAGTTCTTATACATGTATGTGTGTGTGTGTGTGTGTGTGTGTGTGTGTGTGTAGATAAGGCTTTATGAACAATGTGTCTGGAAGCAAATTCAGCTATAAATGAACTTATGATACATTGAGTTAAAAACTCCTAGGATGGGAAAAGAGTTGAGAGCAATCAGTAGGAATTGAACCATTTACATTCTGTTAGCCAGATAGACATATTACCAACCCTTTTGCTTTGTTTAAATTAAATGCATTAATCTTATGACTGAGAAAGTATGTTTGTATTTAGGATGCAAATGCAGAAGAACCATGAACTGTGCAAATAAGTTTTTATTATTGATGAGCTTTCAATAAAAGCTTGTAAATACGCAGGGTTAAAAAGCTATTAAGTTGCAAAACAGAAAAAAAAAAAAGAAGAGGAAGCTGCCTCTGTGATTGAACTGAGATAGTGTGGGTTTCTTCTTTAGTCCTGCTTGGTTTGACCAAAGAGTGTTTATTTTTTGGTGAGTGGTAAATTCCACTGCCATAAATTCCACCATAAGTGAAATTATCATTATTACGGTATTATGGAAATAAAAAAAAATGCATAAAAAATAATATCAATAATGTGAATGAATCCAAGTAAATAATTCTAAGCAAATTTTGTGAGAGTCAAAAATCTGCTTAGAATTATTTACTTGCCTGTATGGTCTGGCTAAGTCAAAATGGTTTTTGTATTCCTCCTTTCTACTTGGAGAGTTAAGATTTAATTGTAAAAATATGTCCTTCTGTTCAAATGTAATTTCATTAAATTTCTATATCTTTGAGCAGCTGAAGATTGCTCTACATTTTATATTTGATGTAATGTTCACATTGCTCAATTAAATGGAGTCACATGAAACGATCGTACTGCATTACTTTTGGATATCCTTGTTGCTTATTTTGATTCTAATCACCTTATTTTGAAACTGTATGGATAATACCATGCTAAATTCTGGTGCCTAAACTTAAGTACTATATTCACCTGAATCTAAATTTTTTACGGAACTCATCTACCAAACCTTAGCATATGTGTGTGAGTGTGTATGCTAATGCTCATTTAGGTGTATCAGGTTGCAACAGAATCATCACTTACCCAACTTCTGATGCAAATCTGTAAAAGTCAATAGAAATCAATTTTTTAAGACCACCAGATTGATAAATTCATTGTTGTTAGTTAATGCATTGAAGTCATGCAATCTTCTTCAGAGAGCAGACATGCAGAAAGTCAGTTGTGAAGCCATCATGCTTAGTGCAGTGTATATTAGTAGAAAATTGGGGAAAAGAAAACAGACATCAGTGATTTCTATTGAAAAAGATGTAATTTTGTGAATGGTTTTTAATGTTAATATTGTTATGGAAGTAAGATGTTTGAAGTCCTTTGCAGAAGGGTGCATGACAGCTTGATGTGCCTGAACTTAATAGTTCTTGAAAAAGAAGAAATTCTGTGCTGGTTGGAAAGAGGAGTAGGGGACAAACAATATGAACCCCAAGAATAACTGACCTTTGGCAAACACTTCACCAGGATCATATTCCAGAAAATTTGGGATTCTTCACAGTTTGACAAAATCCATGAAGGCTCTTCCTTGGATTAAAAGAGATCCAGAGTGCAGTGGTGGTGAGAGGGGAAGGAGTGCTGGAAGTGGATGGTGATCAGTGTTCTGGCATGCTTAAATCTTCCCTCGATGACAACTTCTCACACCTCTATAGGTGAGTGATTTTATTTGTTTATTAAACTTTTAAGCTGTTTTTGTTTTTAGTTGAGATTATTACATTTTGCCCCATGCATTTTATTGCTCAAGTACATCCCCACATGTTTAATACGACATTTTGTATTCTATGTTTACACCCATGTGGTTAATAAAGAAATACCGATAATAATACGTGCTAACAGGTTTATACTATTCTATGTTTTAGAGAGGAGTAATTATTTACATTATTTACAATGGACGGATAGGTGTCCTCACCTTGTTTGTTATTATCACGTTTCAGCTGACATACTTTCCAGCCTTCAAAAAAAAAAAGTGTGTGTGGGGAGATGGGGGGGGGGGGTCAAAAATCCACCAGGACACCTGATGAAGGCTGGAGAGTACATCAGCTGAAACGTGATAACAACAGACAGGAAGGGGACACCTATCTGTCCACTGTAAATAATGTTACTAACAGGTTGGCTAGAACGGCAGGGACAGTAAAATATAGCAATGCTGTTTCCCTCCATTAGCATTTAGTTTATTCTCTCAAATATTCTGTTTATTTATTTACATCATTTTGAATTAATCATGCTTAGTCTCATAACTTCAAGATTGCAATGATGCCATTGTATATTTTTAGAACGACATTGTAAGATAGCTGTGAGATGCTGCATTTGGTTATTTTGAATGTAAAGCAGGTGGAACTGTATGTGATACTATTTCAATTCTTCTATCACAATAAGTTTCAAATCTAATTCTTATGATAAAAATCATGCACACAACCCACCATCATGCCACATGCAACATCATCACTCTCATCATTGTTTTTTCTGACTGTTCTCATTGTACATATTGCTAACTAGAACTTAAACAACAAGACATACCTCATCAAACACTTATAACATGTTGCAAAATGCAGAAATTAAAAAAAAAAAAAAATCCTTCATGCTACATGCATTTAAATTGAGAAAAATAGA
>NC_142943.1:30039080-30081580 GCF_046866305.1 Octopus bimaculoides
GGAGAAGGAAGTCTGAGAGAAGCAGATGAGTTGTTACAAAGCTGGAGAAGATGGAAGTAGAGTTGCTTGAGAAAGGAAGGAAGGTTGAGCATGGTGATGAAGTGGATGTGTAGAGAGGAGTGTGAGAGAGGAGGTAAGAAAAGGATCAGAGTAAGAAAGGAGGAGGAGGAGGAGGAAAGGGGGAAAGAATGATAGGGATTCACAGTCATTGATACAGAATCGCATAGTATACTGTGTTCATGTTTATTTGTCTCTTCTGGGTTAACTTTTATTCTCAGCTGCAGTCATGGCAGAGTGTTAAGCTGGTGGTGGAACATGAAGCAAACCAGCACCACTACACAAAGAAAATTGACTTGGTGAAACAGATGAGCCACAGGGAGAAGCTAAAAGAAGAAAAGTTCTACTCCCAAGAAAGGAGGCATAAAATGTATGCAGTGATATATACATGGAAGTCCCTGGAAGGTCTTGCTCCCAACTTTGGAATTGAAAGTTATATCAGCAACCAGACTGGTTGACATTGCATAGTGGCAGAGCTCCTGCCTTTTCCATTGAGAATAAGGACCCAGTAACAGCTTGGGTTTCAAGGGTCCACAACTACTCAACATTCTGTCAAACAAACTCAGAGATTTGTGAGGTGTAGATGTGGAAGTCTTCAAAGAGTGTCTTGACAATTTTTTTTTCTGAGATACCAGACGAACCCATATTGTAAAAGGCAGCAACAAAGAAAACCAGCTCTGTTCAACTTGTTACATCACCAGCAACAGTGCAAGAAAGAAACCTAATCACATTGAAAAGCAGTGTTCCAGCATGGCCACAGCATCTGGCTGAAACCAGTAAAAGATATATATATATATATATATATATATATATATATATATATATATATATATATATATATATATATTATTAGTAATGAACAAAACTTACAGATTAATTAAAAGGTTAATTATTAATAATCCCTTCTACTATAGTAATAAAAAAAAAATTTGTTCATGTTCTGAGTTCTATATTTTCCTCTTTGCATCACCAAACTCACACACACACACACACACACACACACACACACACACACACACACACACACACACACACACACACACACACACACACACACACACACACACACACACACACACACACACACACACACACACACACACACACACACACACACACACACACACACACACACACACACACAGAGTTACAGTATATTCTATGAAGAATGTAGTAGAGTATAGTATAAAGCTTGTCCATGTTCAGATTTATCCTGTGCTGTCGAGTAGTAGTATTTATTTTTTAATCACTACAATTGTTTCTACGCAACATACTCTCCAGGCATGCAGGTACTTGATTGTCCAGCTGCTTCCCTGCATTATTAGATCAAGTTGTGAGATCTAGTTTTTCAGTTATATATATATATATATATATATATATATCTATCTATGATAATACAAATAACATAGTACATACCTACATCTACATGTATATATAGATGCATATTTGGGTACCGGACGTCACAAAAAAACGTGGACAAAGTGAGAAACAGAACATAAACAGAGCATGGAAAACAAACTTTTTTTCAGACAATGGTAGGAACACACAGGAAAACAGACAGGCCACATATATATATATATATATATATATATATATATATATATATATATATATATATATATATATATATATTTAAAATGATTCCACCACACTGGTCAGGCAAGCAGGCCATTATTCACCTTTGGTCAGAAGGCTGTCCTGTTGTAGGGTTGACCATTTTCAGCTGAATGGACTGGGGCAATGTGAAATGAAGTGTTTTGGTCAAGAACATGGCACGCTGCTTGATCCTGGAATTGAACCCAAAATTTAGCAATCATGGGTGCAACACCCCTAACTACCTTCACACCCAACACACACATACACACGTGTGTGTGTTTGTGTGAATAATTCTATAAATATGTAAGTAAATATAAATATGGTATAAATAGGGAGATTAACTTTTTTATACCATATATATGGTACTTATACCTAGTCAGTTCTTTCAAAAGCCACACCCATATACACACAAATGCTAACCATTCTTGTTCATTTTACTTAGTGATACTTTCATCTCTACTTTGGTAAGTAAATACAATGAAATCTATATTTTACTAATGAAGTCATAATAAGGCTGAAACATATTCATAGTTGTCTCCCTTATTTATTGAAATAATTAAAATAATATTGCCATATTTGAGTAGAATGTAATTTTCACTATAATGTGATTCTCACACTTTGTACCTAGAAGTCAGAAATATTGGAACTGGGCAATGTGTTGAGTTCTTGAACAAGTCACTTCATTTCACATTGCTCCAGGCCACTCAGTTGGCAAGAATGAATTGTACCTGCAATGGAATGGTGTCCCATTTAGGGCATGGTGGTGGGGAGTATATAGGCCAGAGAATCAGGGCAACTGGCCCCATGAGTCTATAGGATCCTGGAAGACACTTTGATCGCTTTTTTTGCTCTTTTTAAATACAGCAGCCATTGACTAATAGTGTTTGTTTTCCTTCATCGCATAATCATTTCTTGCTGGATTTCTAGTGTTCCTGCAGTAAGTATATTAATGTTAATTTAACTATGACATTTCACTCCCAAAAATTATTCACTTAGATAAGAATAGATTTATAATCTATTAACTTATTTTGATAATTCCTTCAATAAGTGCATTTTAAAGACTGACCTGGGTCCATGCTTAGAAGGATGGCATAACAGAGAAGAAGACTCAGGTATTCTGAAATAATGACCCATTGAAAACATAAATCAAATTATGGCTTTTTCTGCAAGTTTTGGTGTTTAACACATAACAAAAACACATAACAAAAGATTACTCAAACAAAAACAAAAAATGAATTTAAATAATAACGAAAATAAGGCATGCAATGCAATATATAAAACATTTATGATACAATAGATGGAATAATAATAATATTAATAACAAAAATGGATAAATAAACAGAAATGACAGCACAGAAATAAAAAAAAAGAGACACACACACACACACACACACACACACATACAGATATATATATTCAAATATGAATTAGAAGCAACACTAGTGTTATAAACAATATCAAACACACATACTTAGTAAATGTGCTTTGTTTGTTTGCCAGTCGAGTGGGGAGAAAGAGAGAGAGAGAGAGAGATCAGGAATGAAGACAGGAACAAGTGTTCGGCTGTAAAAGAGATACAAGTTTACTCAACCTGAGGGAAGAGCAGGAGAAGGAGAGTGGGAGGCAGCAGGACAGAGATGGTGGCAAAGTGCTAGGCATACTCTCAAGGGACAGGGATCAGAATATAAATGGGATGGTTGAGCAAAGGCAGAGAGAGAGAGAGAGAGAGAGATGGTGGCAAGTGCCAGGATATTGCCAAAGAAGTGTGATTAGAGAGTAGGGAGGGAAAGTGGGAAGTGAGTGGTGAAAACCTGGGTATGTATAGTGTGGCAGTGATGGGGGGTTGAATTGCTGAAATGAGATAAAACCATTAAATAAATCATCATCATCCTCATCATCCTTTAACGTCTATTTTCAGTGCTGACATGGGTTGGGCAGTTTGACGGAACTGGAAAGCTGCAGCAGGTTCCAGTCTGGTTTGGCCTTTCCTAATGTCTTTCTAGAGCTGGATGCCTTTCCTAATGCCAACCGCTTTGTGCGCTGGGTGCTTTCAATGTCACACTGCAGGAGCACACCAATATGGCACTGGCACAAATGCTTTCTATGTAGCACCAGCACACAACTCTTCCCCAGGGGAGCAGACTTAACACATCTGCTGTGGAAGATGGGTCTTCTTGAGTACAGCAAGGTGCCAGATACCTTAGTCCTTCATCTCGTCTGAAAGGTTGAGTGTCCTGAGATCGACTTTCAGTACTTTGTCCCATGTCTCCCTGGGTCTCCCTCTTCCACATGTTCCATCCACTTTGAGAGATCAACACTTCTTTATGGAGTTGTTGGCATCTATTCACATTATATGACGAAACCAGTCCAGTCTTCTCTCCTGCACACTGCATCTAATTTCTCTTATGCCGAACTTCTCTCTGAATACACAAGCACTCTGACCAACATCTACATTTACATTGCACATCCAGCAGAACATACCAGCCTGACTCTTCTCTATCCTTCACATGTCCTCTGTATTCAGGGCCTATGTCTCACTTCCAAGTAGAATAATTATATGAAATTCTGACTACCTCCTTTTTCTTAATATACATACATATATTGAACTCTGCACAATTTTTTCCTCTGTTTTTTTTTTCATTCTCTCTCCATTTTTCTCCTTTCTGTCAAAGAGCATAGGCTTGAAATGTAAAACACTTTTCCATTTTCCCCAAGCATTAAACTAATACACCAGCTTGTTCTTACTACATCTGTTTTCGTCTTTTGTTTTCTGTAAATTTGAACTATATATGTATATATATCATTATCCTCATCTCTACATTTTCAAAATAACTTATATTGAACTCTGTTTCCTTCTATTGAAACTCTCATGTCGTCTCTGATGATGGTATATCTTTTATATCCCTGAAACAGCTGTAAGACTACCTTTCTCTTTATAAATGTCATAGAAATTTCACACTGCCTTGGCTTTGTTGTCTCATTTTATTTTACACACACACACACAAATACACACACACACAAATACACACACACACACAAATACACACACACACAAATACACACACATACATATATATGTGGCAGGATATATAAATGTGAAATACAGCAAGATTTGGAAAGACAGTGACAATGTTTACATGACATGTTTGTATTGTATGCCATATCAATTTGTATGCCAGAAAATACAGTATTTATTGCAAACTATTAAATGGGTTATTGAAAGATGGATAAAGCGAGATGTTTAATGGATAATTAATGAATAGATACAGCAGGATATTTAATGGAGCAACACATCACATTACAAAAATCAATAAAAAATATCAAATTATCTCATCGCTGAATAAAACAAATAACTTCAATTGATTTATTTGGTTGGAGAAGCACCAGAAAAATAGTGGAAAAGACTATTTGGTTTCTTTGATCAAAGGGTGTTTGTTATTTTGATCCAACCGATGAGTTAGTTGATGTTGTGGGACATGATAGAGAAGTAGACAATACATTAATTAATTGATAGAGAACTTGACAATACGTTAATTAGCTTTAGTAATACTGTGCTTCATCCATCATCAACAGTTTTTCATGCCTGATGTCCAGCCATTATTACATGCATTTTCCTGTTTGAACCGATGTAAAAAAAGGAAAAACAAAACAAAAAAAAACACGTCCTTTAACAAGATAAAAAAAATAACGATCCATAATAAGTAAGGAGTTATTAAGAGTGATGTGACTGTAATTTTACTTTCTGAAGTAGTGAGGAGTATTTAGACCAGTTGTGTGCATATGTGGTGTATGTGTGTGTGTGTGTGTGTGTGTGTGTGCGTGCATGTGATATGTGTGTGAATGTGTGTGTGTGTGTATGCATGCGTTTGTGAGGATGTGTATGCATACGTGTGTGAGTGAGTGTGTATGTGGATATGTGGTGTGTGAGTGTGTATGTGGATATGTGGTGTGTGAGTGTGTATGTGGATGTGTGTGTGTGCATATATGTGCATGTGTGTGTATGTGTGTGTGCATACCTCAATAATAATAGAATGAACTCATTATATACAGTGCTCAAGTGCACTACAATTCATCATCATCCTCGTCGTCGTCATTGTCACCATCATCATTATCAGTCTTATCATCATCATTGTCGTTGTTGTCATCATTGTCATCGTCACCATCATCATTATCATCATCATTGTTGTTGTTGTTGTCATCACCATCATCCTCGTCGTCATCTTCGTTTCAACATCCGCTTTCCCTTGCTTGCATAGGTCAGAAAGGATTTGCTGTGGGCAGACTTTTCTATGGCCTGCTGCCCTTCCCTTCACCAATCCTTATTTGTTCCCAAGTTTTCACAGAAGATTGGGAAAGGAAGGATACCACTTGCCGGATGGTGACACACTCTCATACAACTGTCAAATGAAGGCAAGGCGAGCGGACTAGCACAGACATCCTCCATCCTAGTCTTATTCTGGAAACAATACTTTCAGAACATCCAAATGTGTGAGATTGTGTGTGTGTGTGTGTGTGTGTGTGTGTGTGTGTGTGTGTGTGTGTGTGTGTGTGTGTGTGTTTTACTTTGGTGATAACAAATATCAGAGGAGATAGTAATGGTACTGATCTTAATTACATAAATGACAATGATTAATATAAATTAGAATTTGTAAATATATACAGAAAATTCATGACTTACGGCTCTTTAGTCTTTTTATAATAGTCCTGTAAACATGGAAAACAAAAAGGGGCATCAGATAAGATTAACAGGCCATTTATTTGATAGTTTATAATATTTAAATACATTATTCTCAATTCACGAGGTCACTATACAATCCTATCAACAACAGATCATTATTATTCTCTATTTTTCTATAACATAACTAATAATGCTTTCACATTCATACATACACATATGCACACACATACAGAGACACACAATTACACACACACACATCCACATTCTTTTATTCATTTATTTGTTTCAGTCATTTGACTGTGGCCATACTGGAGCACCACCTTTAGTTGAACAAATGGAACCCAGGACTTATTCTTTGTAAGCTTAGTACTTATTCTATTGATTTCTTTTGCCGAACTGCTAAGTTACAGGGATGTAAACACACCAACATCGATTGTCAAGTGATTGTGGCAGGACAAACACACACATATGACAGGCTTCTTTCAATTTCCATCTTCCAAATCCACTCACAAGGCTTTGGTCGGCCCGAGGCTATAGTAGAAGACACTTGCTCAAGCTGCCATGCAGTGGGACTGAACCCTGAACCATGTGAGTGGGAACTTTTTCTGCAAAATCCTCCTTAATTATACAGCCATGCAAATTGATGAACCTGATTTGAAAAGGCTCTTAATAACGATTTCAAATTTTCAGACAAGGCCAGCAATTTTGGAGGTGAGGAACCAAAAGGGTAAGTCAGTTACACTGGCCCCAGTGTTCAACTGGTATGTATTTTACTGACCTTGGAAAAATGAAAGGCTAAGTCAACCTTGGCAGAATTTGAACTCAGAAAGCAACCATGGATAAAATGCTGCTAAGCTGTTTGTTCAATGTGCTAACAATATTGCCAGTTCAATGACTTAATCCTTTCAGCCTGGAATTTTTTTCAAGAATTTGGTAATGGCAGTGGGTTTATACACAAGTGAGCCTTTTGAGCTGTCATTATAGTGTCATATACTAAAGTGGTGTGGAGGCGCAATGGCCCAGTGGTCAGCATGGGATCATGGTTTTGATTCCCAGACCGGACATTGTGTTTATTGAGCAAAAGCACCTAAAGCTCCAAGAGGCTCTGGCAGGGGGTGGTGGCGAACCCTGCTGTACTCTTTCACCACAACTTTCTCTCACTCTTTCTTCCTGTTTCTGTTGTACCTCTGTTTCAAAAGGCCAGCCTTGTTACACTTTGTGTCACACTAAATCTCCCTAAGAACTACGTTAAGGGTACACATGCCTGTGGAATGCTCAGCCACTTACATGTTAATTTCACAAGCAGGCTGTTCTGTTGATTGGATCACCTGGAACCCTAACCCTAACCAATGGAGGGCCACAATACTAAAGCGGCAGTGGGTGAAATGCTTAGCAATATTTTGCCCATTTGCTAGGTTCTGAGTTCAAATGTTCCCAAGGCTGATTTTACATTTCATCCTTTCGGAGTCAATAAATTAAGTACCAGTAATGCATGGGAGTCGATGTTATCTACAAGCCCCCTCCCACCAAATTTCAGGCCTTGTGCCTATAGTAGAAAGGATTATAGAGTCATACACTCTGATCGTATGTTTGGTGCTACATACTTACTAGAAAAACCGGAGTGGTACTATACTGTACCACATAGGTTGTAAAACTTTTGACTGGTACAAATATGTACCAGCTGGTCTGAAAGGGTTAATAAGGCTCATAACAAGGTTTTCAAATTTTGGCTCAAGGCCAGCAATTTTTTTGTGGGGAAGGGTAAGTCGATTACATCAACCCTGTCGCTCAACTGGCATTTATTTTATTGACCCGGAAAGCCAAACTTGGCAGAAATTGAACTCAGAGCATGACAACAAATGAAATTCCGCTAAGCTGTTTCTCCAGCATGCTAACAATGCTGAACTATTTGTCTTCTGTGCAGACAATTCTGTCAGTTCACTGCCTGGTAATAATAGTGGCAGTGAATGAATGCACTGAATCAACCAACCAGCCAACCAACCAACCAACCAGCCACTAACTTAACCTGTTATCCAACCAGCCAACCAGTCACTTAATCTCTCAGCTTATATGTTTTATCTGCTATCTTTTGTTAGTCATTAGATTGTGGCCATGCTGGAACACTGCCCTACTCTGAAAAATTTTTAGCTGAATAAATCGACCCCAGTGCTTTTCTTTTTTTTAAAAGCCTAATAGTTAGTCTAACATTGTCTTTTTGCAGAACCACAAAGTTAGGAGGATGTAAAGACCCAACCTCAGTTGTCAAGCAGTGGTGGGATGGAATGCATGCGCACACACAAACACACACACAAACACACACACTCACACACATTCATGTAGATATCAATCTATCTATGTAGATATAAAAAATCTGAAAATAAACTGAAAATAATACCACAAAAATAACTTCCTCTTTAAGAGCACGTGTTTGACAGTGCTCACACACTAGAAAAAATCTTTTTCCCCCCAAAAAAGGTTAGTAACATCCTCATAAAAGATTTCATAATATTTTTAAAAAGATATTTAAAAAAAAATATCACCTTTACACTTATATTTGGTTTCGAATCTCCGCTTGGCAAAAGGAAGTGATAGTTTTCACAAATACATAGAGAAATCTTACCGGATTATCTTTGTTGGTTTCTTCTGATGAGGTACACATGTTATTGTCGTCAAACTTTATCAGAAATATAAACAATGGACACAATGTACAGAGTATCAACTAAAAGAAGAATAAAGACAAAAGCAGAGTGTTAGTTTCATAAAGACTCAGGGACATTCTCTGCATGGAAACCAAATTGAAATGTAAGTGTTAATATAATGTACTGAACTAAAATGTTTTAATTAAAGACAGAAATGTGGGGAATGCAGTAATGAGTAAGTGTATGTACACAAAGGGGTGAATATTTATATAATATATAATATGGCTGTGTGTAAGAAGCTTGCCTCCCAACTACATGGTTCCAGGTTCAGTCCCACTGAATGGAACTTTGGGCAAGTATCTTCTACTATAGCTTCAAGCTGACCAAAGCCTTGAGAGTGGATTTGGTTGACGGAAACTGAAAGAGAATAAATAAAATTACATGAGGAAACAACTGAAATCACTGACCATCCAGCTGCTGTTATTTTCATTCATTTCTCCCATCCAGATATTGTTCAGTAGAGATTGGCAAGCAGCATGAGAGATAAATTTCTTATTGTCTGCATTTACCGCTATAAGCATACACGTGGCGTTGCTCCAGTTTTGCCGTTCTTGCACTAGTAAGTCTAATGCCATTTTTTCATCTGAAGAGTAACATTCAGTCAAAACTCCAATGGCACGTTCTTCAAAAAGACTAAAATTGATAGAAAAATTGTTTTTTGTGAAAATCTACATGATAAGAATGAAATAACATAATGAAGTCAAGTTTCAGGGAAAATATTTTACAGTTTACATTTATCAATTTGTGTTGCAAGATTTCTGATGTGAAATTGTGTTGAAACAGATATTGTTGTATTTCAGGATGGTCATTTCTTCTTTTCTTGTTGTTTACCAAATAAACACACGCACTATATATTTGTTCTTCATTCGTTTATTGCTGTTCTTAAGACAGAGAGCTGGCAGAAACGTTAGCATGCCAGGTAAAATATGCTTAGCGGTATTTTGTCTATCTTTATGTTCTGAGTTCAAATTCTGCCGAGGCTGACTTTCCCTTTCAAGGTCAATAAATTAAGCACCAATTGCATACCAGGGTCGATCTAATTGATTGGCCCCTCCCCCAAAATTTCGAGCCTTGTGCCTAGAGTAGAAAAGATTATTATTATTGTTACTATCATCGAAAATTGAACCAAATTCGCTGACTGGCACCCATGCCAACCTTCCTTCATTGGACACTAAATCCAGCTTGTGAAGACCCGTTGGAGCAAGTGAGATTAAACATCTGTGGGAAAACTCATTTAAATAAAAGGGTTGGGAACCAATGGGCCAACACTTTCATTTTAGAAATATTCGACACATAAAATTCTATAATATACAGGATTTTATTTGCACTCAAGGGATTAAGGAAAAAGATTTGGAAACTGTTGCAAATGGTTATTTTTCTGATGATAATGATAATGATATATATATATATAGACTTACTCAGCATGTTCCTGAAGTTTGATCTTTTGGTCATAATCTTTACACCGGAGTTTCAAGGACTTGAGCAATTTATTTGCAACTAAAGCAGATGGTAAAGCCTCCTAGTAAAAGAAACACTAAATGTTAACATATTGAAATGGGCAGAAGATGAATTAAACAACAACAACAACATGAAGAATGAAAATTGTTTTTGTTCTTTATTGATTAATTATGAATTTTAATATTTAAATTTAATTTGCCAAAATATTTTTGCCTCATTGAGACAATGACCTGTTCACTGACAAAATTCCGTGCTGCATGGAATTTTGTCAGTGAACAGGTCGCTGTCAAATATGTCACAAACACGAATTTAGCAGCGCCATCTCTACTGACAAAGGGAAATAACCCAAAAAGCCTTGTGAGTGGATTTGGTAGGTAAAAACTGAAAGAAGCCCATTGTTATATGTGTGTGTGTGTGTTTCTCACTCACCACTTGACAACCAGTGTTAGTGTGCTTACATCCCTATAACTTAGTGGTTCAGCAAAACAAAAAAAAAATGATAGAATAAGTACCAGGTTTAAGGAAAAAATAAAAAGTATTGGGGGTTGATTCATTTGACTAAAAATTCTTGAAAACAATGCTCCAGTCTAATGACAGAAACAAGAGCACTCAGAGAGTGCAAACCTCTGCCAAGGCAACATGAACATCCTCTCAAAGATTAGCCAGGGATGATTTTTAAAATGAGAATATCGGAAATCAACTCAATTGCTCTCACAAATGAGAATACTGAAAATGAACCTAACCACTCTAAAAAATTAAGTAAAAAAAAAAAACGGAAAAATAATCCAGGATCCTTGTCTGGTACCAGATTGATTCCAAAATCTAATCAGTTCATGCCAGTTACAAGGCCAAACATCCCTGAAAGATTCATCTGAATCCATCCAGTGGTTCTTGAGATATCTTGTCCATGGACAAATAAACAAACACACAAAACTGAAAACAACACCTCCACCTTCGCTAAGATCGCGGTAACAAGTAAAAGACAAAAAATAGTTCTTGTAACAATCTAACTTACCATTCCTTCTTGCCAAAACAGAAATGCCATTTCTTGCCGGTTTAAAAGAACTGACCATAGAAACAATTCATTTGCAGGATAAGTGAAGTCTGAAATAAAAAAAATTATCATCGTCTCATTGTAAATTGAAATTCCATCAAAAAAGTGAAGGAGACTTTGAACATCTTAATGTTTTGTTGATTCTATTCATATTTTTCAGAAATGACTATTTTCTAGAATTTTCTACAACCCTGCCCCCACCACACAAAAAAAAAAGAACTAACATGCATGAGTGGCTGTGTGGTAAGAAACTTGTTTCCCAACCACATGGTTCCGGGTTCAGTCCCACTGTGTGACACCTTGGGCAAGTGTCTTCTACTATAACCTTGGGCCAACGAAAGCCTTGTGAGAGGATTTGGTATAGGGAAACCGAAAGAAGCCTGTCGTGTATGTGTGTGTGTGTATATATATATATATATATATATATATATATATATATATATATATATATATATATATATATGTACACACACACATACATAAATAAATGTAAGAACTTACTGTAGACAAGGTTACTTGGCATTTGATTATAAATAAATAAAAAATGCACATTAAGTACAGGACATTGTCAATGAGTGAAAACCACATAAACACACGAGCGATGAGGACAGAAAAGAAATACCAAAAAATACACAATACGAACAGCACTTTGACAATAAATGAAAAATATGTAAACGAGAGACAAGTATGGGGCAAAATACCAAAAGAAGTCTAACTCCTTTGCAATACTACTACTACTACTACTACTACTACTACTACTACTACTACTACTACTAATAATAATAATAATAATAATAATAATCCTATCTACTGGAAGCACAAGGCCTCAAATTTGGGGGAAGGGATTAAGTCAGCCCCAATGTGTAACTGGTACTTATTTAATCAATCCCGAAAGGATGAAAGGTAAAGTTGACCCTTGTAGAATTCAGACTCAGAATGTAACAACAGACAAAATACCTCTAAGCATTTTGCCTGGCATGCTAACAATTCTGCCAGCTCACCCTGATGCAGTACTAGGCAGTGGCTCTCATGGCTTCTCATCTTAACTGATTGGAAGTGTTATCATGTACATTGTTTTGTCTTGGCATAAAAAATGGGCTACAGCAAATATTCCGCTCAGCATCACATTGATGGTTTGCGTTGTTCTCTCACTCGATAATAATAATAATAATAATAATAATAATAATAATAATAATAATGATTTCATTTATTTTTCAAAAGGGCAAAGGATGAGGGTGAAAATACAGAGTCAGACATAAAGTGTGGAGGTTTGCTTACTTATCGATGCATCATACCTGTTTGATTCCACGATTGTAAAGAAAGGGGAAGAGGAGCAAAAAGAAAAAAAAAAAGATACAATCCTTTAAAATTTGAAAGAATTCGGAGGAATTTAAAGCATGCGAACAGTAAGGGTCATGTCTATAATGATTGGTGCATTGGGAAGAGTAAACAATGATATAGATAAATGGCTGAAGGAGATTGCAATAGAATGCTCAGTAGAGCTCCTACAGAAAGTTTGTCTCTTAGGGGCAGCAAGGATTATCAGGAGGGTTCTAAGACTGTTGAAAACTTGTGGATACCTAAGGTTACCCATTACCCATATAAACCCGACCAGGAATAAGACCACACCTGAGCCAAACCAAAATAATAATAATAACAACCTGAGCTGTTTGTTTCATAACTGTACTCAAAATAGTCGTCGTCCATCAGGAAATTGATGAGCTGAGCAACATCGTTCAAGTCGAGAGAATCTTTTTCCTGAAACAAAACAGAATTTTGTACTTAAAACCTTGTAAATCAAGATTTCAAGGAGATATGTTATATTTTGTGATATATGATTAACTACTATTTTGACTGCTGATAATAAATTAATGTAAACACTTCTATAAATTTCACAAGAAATTGTTTAAACTAATTATGATATAACACATTATTATCACCTTTGTCAGCATCACTGGAGCTTAATGTCATCCTTTGTTCTGCAAGAAATAACAGCCAAATAATCTACAAACTGCACTTGGTCTTTCAGAAAACAGTCGTACATCGGATAATATAGTCCTAGATACACAATGTCCAACAGAGCAATGAAGTGATCATGGATAGAATGTCTTTAATTCTGTTCAGCCCTGGGCTGTCTTGGGTTTAAGCAACAATACCACTAACATCATGATCATAATTTTTGTCGTCCTCATCATTGATATTATTATTATTATTAACATCATAACAATCATTGTCATCTTTATGATTTCATACTCATCATCATCATCATTATTATCATTAATACCTTCACTTAATTTTTGTGTATTCTGCGATCATTTAAATGGAATTGTCAAGTGGACAAAACTGAGCATTTTTGACACCATTTGCTTTCTGCATTCAATCAAGGTGTTAAGCCCGCTGAAGCTGCTCATGAGAGTCTGCTAGCCTTGGATATGTCAAGATGGCTTTTTTTGTATTCTTCTTCCCCACTTAGATTATTTTAAATGTTGTCACAACAGTAATATGTCCATTCTGCTGAAATGAAATTTTCAGTAAATTTTCTGTATCCTTGTGCAGCTGAAGATTGCTCTGCATTTTACATTTTAATGTAATGCTCGCATTACTTAAATAAATGGAGTGACATGAAACGTGCGTACTGCAATAACCTTGAAAATCGGTGTTGCTTTTTTTGATTATATATATATATATATATATATATATATATATATATATATATGACAGGCTTCTTTCAGTTCCTGTCAACCAAATCCACTCACAACACTTTGGTTGGCCTGAGGCTGTAGTGGAAGTCACTTGCCCAAGGTGCCATGCAGTGGGACTGAACCCAGAACCATGTGGTAGGTAAGCAAGCTACTTCACAGCCACACCTGTACCTACACACACACACACACTTGTGTATATATTATATAGATTAAAAGAAAGGATTCTGGATATTACCTTCTTGGTGGCTAATTCAAACAGACTGTATAACCAGGAGTTTTTGGGAATCTTGAAGACAAATGGAAAAATGAAAATTATTATATTAAAATCTGATAGAGAAATAATACAATAATCTTTTATTTTTTTACTTGTTCATTGGTGACAAATACAACACAAACAAAGTCACACACAGATAGATAGATAGATAAAGTAGACAGACAGACAGATAGATAGATAGATATGTGTGTGTGTGTGTGTGTGTGTGTGTGTTTGTCCCTCAGTACCACTTCACAATCGGTATTGGTGTGTTTTTATCCCTGTGACTTAGCAGCTCGGCAAAAGAAACTGATTGAATACTTGCCAGGCTTTAAAGAAAAAAAGAACTGGGGTGGAAACATTCAACCAAAATCCTTCGAGGTGGTGCCCCAGTTTGGCTGCAATCTTATAATAGAGGCAATTAAAGGATAAAAGCAAAATGTTGAAAGATGCTATCCTTCCAGCTCCCACTGAAAATTTCTTCTTATATTATTTCATGTTCCAGAGGCAAAATGGTCAAATGAATAAAGAAGATAGCTACTTGTTAGGAGGTCAAGAGTTCAAACCGAGTGCATCCCTCTCTCTAAATAACTGATACAAGACAGAGATTTGTCTCCCAACTGAGTAAAGTTAAGAAACTAGAATTTCACAAATTAGATTATAAAAAAGTTCTTCAGGTCTCAGGAAATATTCAGAAAGAGATGTTAAACTTTACTTACCCTGTTATATAATTCTTTAAGACAGTCTCTGGTTAAGAATTTCTTCAAAGTAACTCCATATTCCATGAAAAGTTTGACAAAGTCAACACAATCTTCATGGAGGGCGAATGACATAAGATTATCCAATGAGCCAGTCTGAGAAGGAAGAATAAAACAGTAAATTTGATGGTTGCAACTATGAGGAGTGTTATAGGAGTCATACGTTTGGATCTTCTTTTGTTCGTGTACTTGGTTGTATAGAGAAATATTTATTTCTGTATGTTCTTGTTTTACCTAACATTACTGTAATATTAGGTGTAGCAAAGTATAAGTGGACATTAATGTTCATTTACAGAGATTAATGCAAGTTGAAGAGTGAATAGTGTTTGTTCATCAATTTGTTGTAAGATATTTGAGCACTGGTTATGGTGCCACAGAAAAAGCTCTGGTGATGGTGCCGTGTAAAAAACACAGATGATAGTGCCATGTAAAAAGCACTGGTGATGGTGCCACATGAAAAGCTGTGGTGATGATGTCATGTAAAAAGCACTGGAGATGGTGTTACATAAGATGCACTGGCAGTGGTGCCACTTAAAAAGCACCTGGTACACTCTGTAAAGTGGTTGGCATTTGGAAGAGTGTCCAGCTATAAAAAAAGACCAAGCTTAAACAAACTATGGAACCTTGTGCGGCTCATGGCTTTGCCAGCTCCTGTCAAACTGTCCAACCTATGCCAGCATGGAAAACGTTAAGTAATGATCCTCCTAATATCTGAGTTATATGGTTTTAGTCCCTTACCAGTCACGGCTGGCTGATTGGATGGTACAGGGAACAACCAGCTAAAAAAATGATAGTGATATCGGTGACCAGGACATCTAAGTGTCAATTGGCATTGTCCACCTTGCTGGAAATAGGTACAACACGAGAGGAACAGTTCTCATTCCTCAAAGAGAAAAAAAAAATTGAATTTAGTAACACTTCAACTTATGGTTATTAGTAAAAACAATAAACAAATATGTCTTACTGGCCAAAGAGTTTCATCTGTAAATATTTCACTCTTTGCAATATCACTTCTGTTCCATTCCAGTGTAAGCCTCAAATTTTCTACTTTCTTGTCATTTGCTGTAATACAGATTCCATAATAAACAAGCAGTTGATAAAAGAGTGTCTTTATTTTACTGAATCAAAATATATTTATTTATTTCACATATTTTTGCATTACAATTTGTGAATAAAAGCATTGTTGGTTAAAGGTTTTCAACAGGGCAATTACTGGTTCACAACATTTTCCATGACAAGAGTGATAAGGGAGTGTTTAAATAACTTGATGCAGAACAAATATCAACAGGGGACTTCATTTTGAAGAGCATCTATTTTTTGATTTTCTGCTTGATTTTTACATACTTATTTAATGCACATCAACGAGAGATACGACGCCCCCACCCACACTATTCATTCACCTAGAACTCAATGAAATAAATACTGGATGTAAACATTTAACAATGGATGGTTGGTCTACCATCAATAAAAGCAGTAATTTTTTTTAATTACTGAAGACTGCTTGAATCATTAGAGTCATTTGTGCCAACGTCTTTTAATTCTTTCTTAGCATTTTTCCAAATATGGTTAAGTTTGACTGTGTAAAAGTGAGTCAATTTATGTTGAATCATGAATGTGAATCAGTTCTAAGTTGAATACAGTTGTGAATATATTTCTAGTATATTTGCATATATTAATAGGAATGTTGCTACGTTTACAAATCTAAAATAACTTCATCCAGTTACTCATTGTTATAATACATTCTCGATATTAGGCGGTGGGCTGGCAGAAAGTTGTTAGCACTCCAGGCGAAATGCTTAGCGGTATTTCATCTGTTTTTATGTTCTGAGTTCAAATTCCCTTTCATCCTTTTGAGGTCGATAAATTAAGTACCAGTTGCATACTGGGGTTGACCTAATCGACTGGCCCTCTCTTCTAAACTTCCGGGCCTTGTGCCTCGAGTAGAAAAGAATATATTCCAGATATTTTGGACATCAATGTATAAAGCAACAAGCTGGCAGAATCTTTAGCATGCCAAGCAAAAATACTAAACAGCATTTTGTCTGTCTTTACATTCTGAGTTCAAATTCTGGCACTGTTAAGTTTGCTTTCATCTTTTTAGGGGTTGATAAAATAATTACCAGTTGATTACTGGGAGTTGATGGAATCAACTCACACCGACCCCTGAAATTCCTGGCTTTGTGCCAAAAATAGAAACCAATGTTTATTGTACAAAAACTGGTGGTATTCAGAAATGTGTTTAAATATCTTTCAGTGTTTGGTTCCATCCCTCTTTTGAACTGAAATCCTTTTGGAGCCAAATATTGTATCCTATGAATCATAAAAGAAGAACTAATTATATTCTTGGGTAGATCCAATCAATAATATTCCCACCCTACTTTGTAATTTAATTTCATGTTTGATTTTGTGCTTACATAAAAAAAAGATCAATATTTCGAAAAACAGATGTGTCTTCTTGATTGTAATGTTAGTAGTAACACTTACAGCATTCCTAACAGAATATAGGATTACAGGATTATTGTTTTTGAATGTGAATACTCTTTTATCTAAGTATGGGCAAATAGATTTCATGATTACTTGTGCTGCTGCAGTGGAAAACAGATGCTGTATACAATATAGATACGGCCACTTAAACATTTGCATTCAAAACACACAAGTACACTCACACTCACACAGGTCTATAAGTACTGAAACACATAAACAAGCACAATATAGTGTTGTTCTCTCTTTCCTTTAAAGCAATATGATATTGACTATTTCTCAAATGATAGTGTGCAGTGATCCATAATTCTGCATTGTCTCTTTTGAGGAGTCATTCACAGACAGCAAAAAGAATTTGAACATATAGGCACAGGAGTGGCTGCATGGTAAGAAGCCTGGTTCCCAACCACATGGTTCTGGGTTTGGTCCTACTGTTTATGTCATTAAATATTATCATGAATTGTATAAAAAAATTGTTAAAATGTTTTGTGTATTGTAGAAGTATAACCAGTTTATTGCACATAAATTTTAACAAAAAAATCTTATATGGACCCTTAAGGGCCATGTCGACTCCTAAGGGTTATGTGGTCCCCTAAGGGTTATCTGGAACCCAGTTGATAATTGGTGGGCTAGACTCTGCTCATGGTCAAGTGTTGTATACATTATAGATGTGTTCAGGGCTGAGCTGAAGCCTTGTTTTATTTTCTGACTAGTTTGAGTTCTACCATCCTCAAATATTTTAAGGTCTTGAGCTGTACTGAAAGCTGTGTAAAAAACAAAAAACAAAAAAAAAAACAAAAAAAAACGAAACAAAAAAATGCCCCTTAGGAGTTTTAATAAATTAGAAAAAAAAAACTTTCTAAAGTTAAACTTTGTAAAGCTTTACTTTTTGACATCCAATGTAAAATTTAATGAGAATTAAATTCTAATGAAAATGTAAAGAAATGAAGTCTTATTTTAAAAATAGTTCTGACCTTTGAGAAGAGCCTTCAAGATTGCCATGTCAATATCTCGAACTGAATCCTTAGAATCCATTTCAAAAACTGTCACTAAATTTGGATGATCAAGGGAACCACAGACATATTTGAGTAAATCATTTATATTCGCATTATTGCCAAATTCTTGAATGATTTTTTCTCTGATTGCATCTTTTAGCTGATCTGGTAGTGATCTAGAAAGTTCAATGTAAAAAGCATAAATAAGAAAAACAAAATATTGAGAAAAACAAAATATGAAAAAGAATGAAAAGTTACATAAATAGAACAATTTCACCACAAGAAGTTATACAGTTCTATATTTAAGAGGTGAGGAATTATGTACATTATTTACATTTGATGGATATTTGTCCTCGTCTTGTATGTTGTTAACACAATGTTTCAGCTGATATACCCTCCAGCCTTCATCAGGTGTCTTGGGGAAATTTCAAACCTGGGTTCTCATTCCTAAGGTATTTTTCGATATTATTATTATTATTCAGGTCACTGCCTGGAATTGAACTCGGAATCTTGGGGTTAGTAGCTCATACCCTTAACCACTATGCCATATGCCCATGAGCATATGGCATAGTGGTTAACAACAAACAAGATGAAGACAAATATCTGTCAAATGGTTCTGGGTTCAGTCCCACTGCATGACACCTTCAGCAAGTGTCTTACAGCCTTGGGTCAACCAAAGCCTTGTGAGTGAATTTGGTAGATGGAAACTGGAAGAAGCCAGTCATGTGTGTGTGTGTGTTTATTCTCTATTTTATAACTGATGTTGGTGTGTTTACATCCCTGTAACTTAGTGGTTCAGAAAAAGTTACTGATATAATAAATACGAGGCATAAATAAAAATAAATACTGGGGTCGATTCATTCGACCAAAAACTCTTCACGGTGGTGCCCCAGCATGGGCACAATCTAATGACTAAGATATAAAAGATGAAAGATAATAAGTCATTGTGAAGTAGATGTGAAAACACTGACCCATCAGTTATATCTTTGTCATTTTCCTCTTCTACATTCTTGAATGCTGTTTGGTAAGCATAAGCCATTATGTCTGCTGCCCGACCAGATCCCTGACAATGAAATAGAGAAATTGAAAATGTTCATTGAATTCAAAATTTTAACCTGTAAATTGCAAGAATTCAGACAATTTTTCAGTCTGATGCACTCTAGTTTCCTTATCTCTTTCTTCCAGTCATGAAGGCACATGGCCTGGTGGTTAGAGTGTTGTACTCAAGACCACAAAATTGTGGTTTCGATTTCTGGTCTGGGTGGTGTATTATACTTTTGAGCAAAACACTTCATTTCGTATTGCTTCAGTCCAGTCATCTGTAAATGAGTAACCTAGCAGTGCACTGGCATCCCATCCAGGGGCAGTGTTGTGATCTTGGTCACATATATACCACAGAAATCTGGTAACTGGTCCTATGAATCCTAGGGTCTTGAGACAGTACTTACTTTTTCTTCTCCCAATTACAGAGGCCATGCAAGAGAGTTACAAGCACTGTCATTTCTCTTCTGATTATTTTATGAAAAAAAAGAAAAAGAGCAACTGACCATAAAAACCAAATAAAGTATCAATTAATTAAAATAATTTAATAAAACATTCTGCATTCATGTAAAACTTTATACGAGCTGACCTCTTGTTTGTATTTTGCCTTATCACAAGATATTTAACCCTTCAGCATTCAGATTACTTTGTCAAATGTAATGTTTATTTTTACTCATTGTTTTGAATTAATCATGCATTATCTTGTAGCTTTGGGATTTCAATGATGTCATCATTGTCGTTTAATGTCTGTTTTCCACTCTGGCCTGGATTGGATTGACAGGAGCTGACCATCTGGAGAGCTGTCCAGCTTTCGATTGTCTGTTTTGACATGGTTTCTACAGCTGGATTCCCTTCCTGATGCCAACCACTTTACACAGTTCCAGACACTTTCTACTTACAACCAGCATGTGTACCTCTACGTGGCATCAGCACAAGTGTTGTTTACGTAGCATCAACACAGGTGCATTTTACGTGGTGCTGACACAAATTCATCTTATTTGGCACTGGCAAAGACCTCTTGGCTGGGAGAGGGAGTGGAGGTGTGGCCATGGTATGGATGGATGGCTGTTATTTTACTTAGCTTGAAATATCTTCTTAAGTACAGCAAATCACCAGAGTTTCAGTCCCTTGTCATCTCAGTGAGCCCAGTGTCTGAAGACCCTTTCTCATCATTTCATCCTACATTTTCCCAGGTCTACTCCTTTCACAGGTTCCCATGATTATTTCTAGAATGACATTGTAGGGTAGGTGTAAGAGCCCAGATCCAGCCAGTTTGAACATAAAACAGAATATTTGGGCCAAATATTGGTTGATTTAAATCCTAAAGATTTAAACAGTGTAAACTTGCTGTACCAATAATTAGATTATGGAATATTTACAGACCTTTACTACAATAACTGGAGTATGGCATGAAGTTGAACTAAAGACTGTCTTCAGAGTTCCAGGTCCACCTTCAACCATTACTACAACAGCTGGAATCTTGACCTTTTCTGTCTCTAAAATAACAAAAACAACCCAAAAAACTTAAGGTATAAAAATATACTTAATTAAAGTATAATGTATAACCTCGTTAAAGTACAACATTTAGCATGAATAAAGTGGTTTTAGTCATTAGAAAACAAACAATAAACATTCTAGAAATATGAAACCACAAGTCTTCCGATTTATAAATGGAATGGAATGTGATGCTAATTTGATACTCGTTTCCTCCTGAACTAATTCAATTGTATTAAGCATTTAAAAATTATTCATTGGATAAAGTTTGCATAATCGAAATTTGAAAGAAAAGAAAATAATATTCAAATGCATTTGGTAAGAAATTAAAAATAAACCTTAAAATACTTGTAAAATTGTCAGAAATTTATGCCCACCATGTTTAATAGAAAGAAAAAAATGACTTATCTCATATATTACGTAATCTGCAGTTGATCTCCCTATAAGAAGAACATTACTAGACAAAGCTAATACTCTTTCACACATACGGAAATACAATCTCTCATATATTAAATACCTAACTTTACTAACTGGCTTAACTCTTTTGATATCAACCTGCCTGAAACCGGCTTTGGCTCTGTAGTCTAAATATTTTGTTTCCATAAGTTCTGAATTAAAATCTTCCACCAAACCTTAGTCACAATTTATGTTCTTAACTCTAGCTTAATGATAACTAAGTTTTTTTTTTGCTATATTCTTCGTTATATTTAAAACCAATTGAAAGAAACACAGAACATCTCAACAGAGATATGATAATAAAAGGATTAAATGAGTTTTAGATACATAAATATGGATAAGATATCCTTATAATCCTTAAATTCAAAGTCCCCCTGGCTACTCTGAGATTTTAAGGATTTCAGCAAAATTAGTACATTGCAGTGATTTTGGCTAATATACTGTTACACACAAATCCTTTTCTTTGAAATAAATTCCAGTTCATTTCAGGGTCGCAAATTTCACTGGGGTTACAACTTACCTCGGATATTTTTACTTGCAATGGTCTTTTCCAAATGAGTTCGGAATTCAATTTCTGTCCCAAAAGTATGCTGAGTACCATTATCAACAAGGATGAAATGCGAGTGATTAGGATCCAAGGGGCTCATCCTTTTGCTATGATAATTTATAACATGATATTCAGCCGGCCAAGATCCCTACAAGTCAATAATTTAGATGTCAGACATATTATTGCAATCATTGTTGTTATTCCCGGAGTTACAACAAAACCTGAGATGATGATGATGATGATGATCATGTAATAAAGGGGTGAGCAGGGAGAGCAGCTAGCATGCTAGGCAAAATGCTTAGCAGCATTTTGTCCGTCCTTATGTTCTGAGTTCAAGTTCTGCAGAGGCCAACTTATCTTCTGTCCTTACTAGTATCAATTGAGAACTGGGGTCGATGTAATCAATTAAAGCCTTACTATTAAAATTGCTGGACTTGTGCCAGAAATTGAAACCTATACTAATATATAATATAATATTGATAATTTGTATGTCTGGTGCAGGTTTCTGGCTGGCTGGCTCCTGTCAAGCCATTCTACCCATACCAGCATGGAAAGTGGACGTTAAACAATGATGATGATATCTGATATCTGATATAGACAGAAGATCTCAAATTTGTGAGGATTAATACGAGGGTGGACAGAAAAGTTCTTAGGGTGACAATGAAGGAGTGATGCATGCATTAATTTCACCTCTTCTAATTAATTGTTTCTTTCCAGGTACACTGACATCTGATGCTTCAAAGAAGACTTCAACAGTAACTAGTAATGACTTTTCTTGAAAATAGACAAAATTTGGCATCATGGGGTTATCAGCTACCTGCAGAAAAGGGTTTAGGCTACAGCAACATTCGTGCTGTCATGGTTGCTACATTAGGGGACGATGTTCCATATCATCCCTTAATGTAGCAACTATGTCAGCATGAAAAGTGGGAAGCTGAATTTAAGAAGGGAAAGGAAAGGCTTGAAGATGAGCCAAGTTCTGGACATCCTGAAACTGTCACTGCTGAGGAAAACATTGTGTGGAAGACATGTGATTGACTCTAAACCAAATAGCATATCCTGTGATACATTTGAGAACATTCTGCACAATGAAACTGGACATGATTGACAGAAGGTTTCTGGCAGGTGCAATGTCTTTTGACACCTACTCAAATGTACCCCGGGCTGATGTCAACATGGGGAAAATCAGACATCGTTTGAGGCAGATCCAGTTGGCTTCCTTGAATGTTTCCTAACCAAGGATGAGTGTTGGATTCATCACTTTGAGCCAGACACAAAGAGACAGTCCATGCAGTGGAATCACCCCTCCTCACCTGCGCCAAAGAAAGCTAATGTCGTTTCATTTGCAGGGCAGGTGATGGCTCAGTTTTTTTGTGGTAGGGATGCAAAAGGCTTTGTGTTAATTGACAATCTTCAAAAAGGCCACACCATCAATGGAGAGTGCTATGCCAACTTGTTCAGGCAGTTACTGAAGGCTATCAATACAAAAACAGCCAGGAAATTCAGTTTCCATGGCTGCTGTGTGTGAACTGATTGATCTTCCTTCCCTATTCTCCTGATTATCATCCGTTCCCCAACAAGAAAAACAAAAAAAACATTTGGTTGGGAACTAGTATCGCTGTGACGATGTCATATTTGCCCAACAAGATGAAAGTTTCTTCCCAATAAGATCCAAGCATTGCAACACTGATGGAAGAGGTGTGTGGATCACAAGGGGGACTATGCTGGAAAATAAACCTCATTCGGTCACATTCAATCAAAGTACCTTGGTCAGCCTATGAACTTTTCCGCTGACCTTCGTATATTTTATTACATACTTCAAAGAAAACAAACAAAATGCTTAAAACACATAAGAAGCTTACATTTGGATTCTCTAATAATTCTTTTCTCTGGACACAACCCCATGGTGCAATGCCTATTGCCACCACCTTGTCCTTGCCAGATAATACAAATCCGTAATCCCGAATAGCTTCTCCAACATGCTTCATCACTCCAGCATGTAATCCTGCACTAGTAACCCAGGCACCTGTAATGTAAGCAAACAAAAATTCAGCATTAGCGCTGGAGGAAATGTGTTAAAATTCATTAAAATTTTCATTACCTTTACTAAAATATTTAATTTTCTGAGACGGAGACAGTTTTTGTTTGAGACTTAAATGCTTTACAATCTAGGTGAAAATTCTGTCGAGGTGAACTTTGCCTTTCATCTTTTTGGTGTCGAGGAAATGAATTACCAATTAAATAGTGGGTTTGACGGAATCAACTAGCTCCTCCCCTCTCTCCAAAAATGGGGAAAAATTTAAGGCAGCCTTTGTACTAATAGCAGAAGGAATTAATTTAAGGTGATATCCTGGCAGAATCGGCAGCACAGATGACAAAATACTTAGCATTTCTTTCAGCTCTTTTCATTGTGAGTTCAAATTTTACCTTGATGGACTTTGCCTTTCCTTCAGGCCTGATAAAATAAGTGCCAATTGAACACTGGGGTTGATGTAATCAACTTCCCCTCCCCTCAAAATGGCCAGTCTTCTGCATAAAGTGACATTAGCATCTGGCAGAATTGGCAGAGCAACAAACGAAATGCAGAGTGGCATGGCTTTTGAATTGTATCACAAGGTTTCTGTTTGGAGAAGCCAAGGAGTGACTAGAAAGTGAAATGAAGTCCTGAGGTACCCTGATCCACCCTAGGTAGGAATTTTCTATTCCTCTGTGAGTGTGTAGGTGCCTTTGCTTATATTTTCACTTTGTATTTCCTTTTTAACCTGTTTTTCATGTTGTATCCTATTTTTGCTCCCAACCACCTTTTAATCTACATGTATACCTCTAAGTGGTTTGCAATCTTCCTCTCTGGTATGTTTAATATCATACTGTAGGCCCTTGTGGCTAGTAAAGAAATCATCATCATCAATAACACCATGGTGACGACGATTACAATCATAGCTGCCACGACGACAACGACGACGACAACGACGACGACTACCACCACCATATTGAACATTTTGATAAATCTTACCTGTACTTCTTGCAACTTTCACTAACCCACGCCTGAATACTTCTTTAAGCCGTGGCTTCATCTGGAAGTTCTTTGCTCCTCCGGTCACAGAAATAAGCAGGTTTGGTAACGACAAATTCCATTGAGCTGTTATCAATTTAATAATTGTCTCCATTGGTGTTTTATGATCCACACGGACAAACTGTGAGAAATAATGATATAAGATCAATATGTTTGAATATATTTTAATATTTTAGATACAAGAAATTTCAAATACTTGCACTTTGGTACTCGGAAATACGAGGGGAAGTCAAAAATTATCCGTACTTTCACCATAACATTTCTTTATTATTGTCAGATTGCCTTCTGCACACACGTGTTTATAGTTGGTACTATTGTGGTCACATGATCGAAGTTTGATCCTGATCGAACCATTTTTCTTTCTGGCTTTCATTACAAAACTTCTTTGTAGACAATATTTTCTGTTTGGTCGACACTAATTTCCAAATTACTGGAGTCTGTTGCTCTACTCATAGTGACATATAACTGGCTGTGTGTAAACATCGGAGTGGGTAAAAATACACCTACCTGATTTAAAGTCTAGCCCTGTGCCCTGTTTGTTGTGAACGCATGAGCGGAATCTTTAGGGTTGCAAAAAATCAAACTTAGACTTGCATCTCCCTGTTCTATGCGAATAATGTTTGAATGTTCTTGAACCATTGATTATTTTGATTGACAAAACTGAGATGTAAACAACACTCGCTTTAATTAGTCATTTCGAATCCTGCTTGGAACTGATATACTTCCATAACCACTAAATAATCACACTCACTATTCTGACACACTTTCCATTTTATTTTCGTTATTAACCGTCCTCGCGACCCCTTTCATATCTACGATGGGGACATGAACTATACGATGGAAATCTAGAGTTACTTATGGTCAGCAAATTTTCAATAAAAACGCGAAGATGATTTATCAATTCAAAAATTGATATCCGCAAAATAATCATACATTCTGATTTTTTAATGCTAAAAGCCTTCCTGACGACCGTCTTTGGAATCTTGTTCAAAACGGGGGCACCAGTATTTTCTTAACGAATCACTTTGAAACTTGGGACACTGGTAGAATGTGTCATATAAAACATCTTTTTCTCTTAGTCTTCTTAACAAAAAAAAAACGTACATCGCAAGTTATTTCATATTAAAGTTGTCGTATTTCTGTAATTTCAACCAATGACTGACGTCCATTCAGCCGAATACATTAAGTGCTGACTACGTAAACAAACGATTCTCGGCGGTGATAAAATTATTTCCTTGTCAAAAAATGGCTGAAGCATATTGGCAGTAGCTAATAAACCTTTCTATTATAGGCACAAGGCATGGTTTTGAGGGAAGGAGCAAGTCAATTAGGGTTAGGGTTAGGGTTAGGGTTTGGGAAAACGAACACACGTGTGTTGCCTCTGCAAAATGTCAGAAGTAATGGAGATTAAATACGCTTTACACCGCTTAAAGTGCCAAAGGAGTAAGTGTAAACAGCTGAATCGTCAGTGATTGGTTCAAATTATCGAAATAAGACAATTTTTTATATGAAATAAATCCGAATACAAAATTTTTTTTCTTTTCTATAACACAAAATAGATAAGTATACGAAGTTTGAAAGTCTTTCGGTACCAAAAACACTACATAAAACATAAATGAAAACTGGTGCCCCCGTTTTGAACAAGATCCCCGTCTTTGTAATACCGAAAAATATCGTAGCCATCGGTCCAGCCATCTGGTCGTGAAGAGGGAACAGACAAAGAGACGGCCATAACGCCCATTATAGTAAGATAGCAAATCTACCCATCTACGATGGGAAATAAAGGGATAGTATTGCAAATCTAAACCCTCTACATTCATGAACGGGGGGATCCAGAATTAATCTTTATCGCCGGAATTAAAAAAAAAAAAAAAAAAAAAAAAAAATCGAAGGTGATTTATTAATACAAAACTCAATGTCCAATAAATCATACTTTTTCACATTTTTTTCACTAAAACCTTCCTGATTACCTCCTTCGTAATCTCGAAAAACATCGTGACCCTAACGCCCATTATAGAAAGATAATGATGTGTGTGTGTGTCTTTGTAACTGAGTTTGTCCTCCCATCGTTTGACAGCAAAACCAAAATTTTGACTTAATTTAAAGCAAATTACTTTTCCAATTTTCTGACCAAATCCTCGAAATTCCACTTCACCAAATGCATTTGTTGGCAACAGCTCAGTGTCTGTTTCTTCTTCCCATTTAAAAGGGTAGTGTGTTTGCTTTTCATGTTGTTCTATATCATACCCACAGTGACATCTGAAAATTGAAAAAAAACAAAACAAACAATATATGAATATTATTATTTTTTTTTTATTGAACTGAGATGTCAACAGTTCACAGTAGTTTCGTGGGACTCCAGTAATATGACCAATATAAACTCAGAATGCAAAAAGCTAGAGCAGATATTACAAGGAGTCTCTTTCTTTACTTGACTCAGAAAGAATGAAGGGCAAAGTTGACTGCAAGGTGCAGGGAGCCAGAACAGATAATAAATAGTATGGATAAAAAATGTCACGTGCTATTTGACATAATCCGCTCCATTGCTTAAATGTTACTCAAACTGTTTTCTACACAGAAGAATCCACTAATACAGAGATTGCATTCAGTAGATTCTACGAGCATTAATCATTCTGATGTTGGTGTGGGATGTGGTCCAACGAACCGGTTTCAAGTTTGATAAACGATATGTTGAATCTACGGATCATCTAAATCCTCGATTGAAACCGATTTATTTGGTTTGTGCTGGTTTTTGAAAAACACATTAACATACATCATTTAATTTCTTTCGCTGATAAAAATTGTTTTCTTGAGTCTAAATCATCAGTACTATGTTTATCATCAGGGCTGGAAGGGTTAGGGTATCTTGACAAAATGTCAAATGGTTGAATCCCAACAAAAAGTGAATTTGCTTTCCATTCCTCTGCGATCGATAAACGCAAGTGATATTCTGTGATTGATTTACTGTATTTTTTTTTTTTTTTACTTAAAACCGATCAAATATCTAAGGAAGAAATATGGAAATTTCCTTAAGGATCAGATTCTCATGGGGTTTATGTAAAGAGAAAAAGCCAAAGTAGGAATCATTGTCTACTTACACATTATCAGATTTGGGGACGAACGTCTTACATTTTCTCATCTTTATGTTTTCGAGTATCCATCGTCTTTCTGTTTCCTGGGAAATAAACAAGAACACGATTGAATGTTAGAAGGAACGACGGGGTTTGGACTTCTAGCTACAGACATTAAAACAATCACACAATCTGAGATTTTTGCAATGGATTATAAGGGCAAGACATATTTCAACGAAAATAATACAAGAGATGTGACGGTAGCTGTAATTAATCTGGAGATGATTCAGTAGAAGCGAGGTTGTTTCATCCAGTTTGTGTAGTCCATATTACAACACAAAAACATCTTTCTATCTATTGTTCTTTTAGTATGACACGTTGGTTTGGACGTGTTATGTAAGTGAATGATATCTACTTGGTAAAGATGTTGCTGCATGATGACAAAGGAAGATATCCAGAGCAGAGGAAGACCTTGTGAAAGACAATGGAAGAAGTAGTGAACAGTGACCTGAGGATTCAGGGTTTAGCAAATTAGGTGATACGTGATCAAGAAGTACGGTGATATACAATACAACAGACCTACACAACATATGTCAGTGTAGATAAAATTGTCAAAACGATAATGATGACGATAATTAGCAATATGTAAGTTACTGCTTTCTTTTCCCTTGGAGTAAGCAGGAAGTGAAACCGAGAATTGAAATGAGAATTCAGAATTATGTCTTTCTCAACTCAATGAAAGATAATCTATTACAAGCACGCCGACCTTTCTGATGAGGCTTAAAAAGATTCAATTTGACCTTGGCACGTTACCAATCATGTTTTTACTCATTGATACCACAATACCCTACACATAATCTAATTCTTATAAAGATTTTACTTGTTTCATTCATTAGACTGCGGCCTAGCTGGGGCACCGTCCTGAAGAATTTTTGTCGAACGAATCGATCCCAGGACTTACTATACTTTTGCAAAGTCTGGTACTTACTCTAGCGGTCTCTTTTACCGAAAACACAAACTAGTACCGCTTAACACACGCACGTACACACACACACACACACACATGACGAGCTTCTTTCCGTTTCCATCAACCAAATTCACTCACAAAGCAGTGATCAATCTGGGGTTGTAGTAGAAAAAAGAAACTTGCTCAAGATGCCACGCAGTGAGACTGAACTCGGAACCAAGTGGCTGGGAAGCAAACTTGCCAAACAGCAATGCCTGCAATGCCAAGAGAAAGATCGACCACGGTAGGATTTGAGATCCGGGCGATGATTCGGAACAAAAACCTCGAAGAATTCTGTAACGTCTTTGCCAATTCACTTATTAAAAAAATTGCTTAGAACTGCTTAAAAAGATTTTAGAAAAATCGTTTAAAATATAAATACTTTATTTAGTTTCAATATTTTAATCTTATGAAAAATCGTTGCCCCACCCATGGAGCTTATTTGATATTTGTCGCATTGTAATTAATTCACAACGCCTTAGTGCCGTTACTACTGGCCGATTTAGAAGAAGGTCAGAAAACTCGTCAATGCTTGCTTCATTGTTATATTGTATAAGCCTCTTTCTTTATTTCTTTCTTTCTTTCTTTCTTTCTTTTGATTGCAGGCATTTGCTGTTTAAGCAACCACAAAAGCGTCAAATCCTTTAGTCATAAGCTACGTTAGGTTTAATAGTCTGACCTCGATTAAAATATGCAAGGAAAATAAACAAGAAAAATATATGCAGAACACACACACACACACACACACACACACACACACACACACACACACACACACACGCATCTAAAACACAAACGAATACAAAAACTTCTCACAGATAAAGCCGTTTATAATGCTATTTTGTCAATGAAACTACGAATCATTTTCGTGAAGCTTTTAGTGTTTTTCTCGTCGGCAGAACCAATATATATATATATAATTAATAGAGGTCACAAAAGTGACGGAGGGTATTGACGAGCACCAGCTATTGCTAGAAACAAGAGTTAAAACAACTCAAAAGCCACAAAACACTGTACTTAATGACTATATATATATATATATATATATATATATATATATATATATATATATATATATTTCGGTTATATGCATACACACACACACACACATACACACACACATATATGCATGTATGTATGTATGTATGTATGTATGTATGTATGTACATGCGCAAGCATATTTCTTGCTTTCCATCCTACTGAACACGTACTATGGGAAAAGCCAGCGAAGATACAAATGAATGTTTGAGAACAAAACAATAATTTCTATAAAACTCCGTGGAAGTTTTATTGAACCCAATTTCAAAAGCCTTTGCTGAGGACATGTTTACGGAGTGCTTGACTGACTTTGAATCAAGTAACCTCGATGTCTTCTTTATGTGTATATTCTTACACTGCAAACTCGTATTAGCTTCCCAGACTTCATACCTAACGATACACACACACACACACACACACACACACACACACACACACACACACACACACACACACACACACACACACACACACACACACACACACACACACAAGATGAGCTTCTACACAGTTACCCTCTTCCGAATTCACTCACAAGATATTCATCGATCTGGAGTCATGGTAGAAAACACATGCCCAAGGATTGAACTTGAAACCACTTGGCTGTAAAACGAGTTTCTTAGCCATAGAGCTGGTCTTTGTGTCCAAAGATCATAATGAAAGGCAACAAGCCCTTAAATGGCTCTGTAAACCAACCCTTGAACGACAGGCTCCAATGATTTTGGGGCAACTATATAGGGTTTGGCCAGATGCGGTATCGTGAAGATGACTCGCTCCTTCTTTTCTATTCTAGGCACAAAATCCGAAATTTCTGGGGAGGGGTCCAGTTGATTAGATCGACTCTAGTATACAACTGGTACTTAATTTATCGACCCCGAAAGGATGAAAGGCAAAGTCGAATTGGCGGAATTAAAACTCAAAACGTAAAGACAGCCGAAATACCGCTAAGCATTTCACCCGGCGTGCTAATGTTTCTGCCAGCTCGCCGCCTTGACTCACTCCTTCTTTGGCGTTTCTCATCCGCCGCAGTTGATCGGACCCTCTCAAAGTGACTTGTAGAGATATGGATGCAGCCTCATCATACTTTTCTCTGCCTAAAGAAGTCGCACAACTCTACCGCAACATATCATCAGATGAAAGGATGAGCCTATATGAGCAGAAGACTATGCATGGATATGTTAGTAGAAAGTTCTGTGATGATAGTAACATTGATCATCAAAGCAGTTTATCATGGACCAATAGCCAGACTACTACCTCCCACTTTGAAGGATATGCGTTTGCATTCCAGGAACAGGAAATATCAACCAAGTACCTGATGCACAGAAGGGATAGAGATGCAGGAAAAGCAGTAAAATGTGACAACCGATGCAGACTTTGTGGAGTTCACACTGAAGATATCACCCACATCATAAGCATTTGTCCGAAAATGTCATCACAGTATTATCTACTGATGAGATATGATGTTGTAGCTAGGACACTCTATAATGAAATCCGTCGAAAGGATAACTCTGTGGACACTAGGACACTCTATAATGAAATCCGTCGAAAGGATAACTCCGTGGACAAAGAAATAAGAACCCACAATATGGTAGAAGTCATAGCCATTCATAATGAAAAAGAATACTGGAGGAATGTCCCAGTGAAGATCTCAATAAAATGTAAGCACAACAGACCTGATATAATACTTTGGGATAGAGAAGAGAAACTGTGCACAGTTATGGAAATTAGCTGCTCAGCGGATGTTAACATAAAGCTGAAGATCAGTGAAAAAGAGAACATCTACGCTGAACTATTGAGAAATCTGCAGTTACTCTGTCCAGATTACGAGTTCAGGTTTTTACCTGTAATTATTGGGGCCCTGGGATATGTAACACACTGCCTAAATACCAATCTTGAGAAATAAGGCTTCTCAAAACCAGAAAGGAAAAAGCTAATTCGAAGACTACAGATTCAATCCATCACTAGAACTGTAAAAAATCTGTTAAAGTTTCCAAAAGTTTATCATTTAAATATATATGAGCAAGTCTAGCTATGCAACTATATGCATGAGAATACATACAAATCTGCACATACATACATACATACATACATACATACATACATACATACATACATACATACATGCAAACAAAAATTACCCTGTTGTTGATATTGAAATTCGAATGAAGGAGCTTGAATCTAGGTTAAAAACCAGCTCTTTCTCTATTAACAAGAAATCTTAAAATAAAACTGAACAATGACATACATACATACATACATCGCCTGCAAAGAAACAGGCTACTATACGTCCCACCAGCAGAGATTAAAGAGAAGGATGGAAGTAATGTTTGGGGACAGTAAGAAAGCAACCCTCAGGTGCAAACTAATCACTCTCAAACAAGAATTGAAGGCTGTCAGTGAGAGACTCCGATACCAGAAGAGAGTAACTGAACGTAGAAGGATAAACAGAAAGTTTAACCAAAACCAGGCAGTGGTGTATAGAGACATGAGAGGGAAGACAGTGAGCATTACTGAACCTCCTTCGCAAGATGATGTAGACTCCTTCTGGAGAAAGATCTGGGGAGAAGAGGAGTTTAACCGAGATGCTCTATGGCTGCAGAAAATAAAAAAAATGATTATTGTCCGGGGATTATACCCAAGACATACAAGATTGACGGTGATGTTCTTGCAACTGTCCTCCAAAAACTCCATGATGGTAAAGCACCGGGTAGGGACCTGATCGTTGGATACTGGTACAAGAAGCTTACCTGTTACCGACCGTACCTTATTAAACTGTACCAGCAAGCCCTCAATGGAGATGGCAGCATACCAGACTGGTTGGCTCTGGCGGAAACAAAGCTTGTTCCGAAAAGCAAGGAAACCCAATTGGCAAAAAATTACAGGCCTATTGCATGCCAAAATTTAATGTATAAGATTTATACAGCATGCCTAAACAGATTCCTCCAGGACCACTGTGAAAACAATAGTATAATCACAGCTGAACAAGCAGCTGGGAAGAAAGGAGTCTGGGGATGTACTGAACAACTACTTATAAATAAGGTAGTAATGACGGAGGTACGGCAGCACAGAAGGAATCTGGTCTCCATGTGGCTTGACTATAAAAAAGCCTTCGATTCTGTCCCCCATTCGTGGATGCTAGAAGCCCTCCGACTTGCTAAAGTCCCAGGGAAATTGATTAATGCCATATCTAACCTGACATCTTCCTGGGCCACCATCGTGAAGTTAAATACAGTAAGTGGATGTATCACCAGCAAAAAAATACAATATCGCAGGGGAATATTCCAAGGAGACAGCCTCTCTGTGATACTGTTCATACTGTCGGTAAACCCATTATCATACATGCTGAAGAAGTCTGAAGGGTATCTAATTGGAATGCAGGCAAACAGAAACACCAAAATTACGCACTGCTTCTTTGTCGATGATTTGAAATTGTATGCTAAGAACATGGATGATATGAAAAAAAGCCTCGACCTGGTCACAACATTTTCTGGTGATGTAGGACTAGAGTTTGGCCAAGATAAATGTTCCTATATGGTTGTGGAACGAGGAAAGACTAAAAGCCACCCTAACAACATCTCCATCAATGGCCTATCTGTTTCTCCAATATCTGATGAGGAATCCTACAGATACCTGGGAGTAGATGAAAACGTATCATATGAAGGTACCTGTAACAAGGAACGTGTTACTAAGGAATACAGAAATCGGGTTAGGAAAATATGGACCTCGGAACTCTCTGCGTTCAATAAAGCAATAGCCCACAATGTGTTTGCAGTACCAGTACTCATACCGACATTCGGGATACTTGACTGGACGATCGATGAAATCCGAGCCCTTGATGTGAAGACCCGAAAAATACTGTAGTAACGCCGTGCGCATGCGTAGAATTAAACAACCAAGCGTTCCCGCTCAATTCATTCTCTTTCTCGCTGGCCAGCGATTGAGCATGGACGTATTTAAGCTGTCTCTCTACATCTTTCGGACTTACGCTCGACAGCTCGCTCACACCTACATAACAACGTCCCAACAACAGAAGCTGTAACAACAAGAACTAAAGATGCATATATTTACCACCTGAATAAAGTGTTGTTTAAGTTGATAGTCTGGAGTTCAGCGTTCCGTTATATTTCTAATTTTATAGTAAGAAAGTCAGGTATACAATCTAAAGATGTATAACCAAATTTACTATAATACTAACGAGCACGAACAACTTTCACATCAATAGCGATGTAGACCGCCTATACCTAAAACGAAATAAAGGAGGGAGGGGCCTAACATCAATTCAGACTGCCTTTGAATGCCGTGTCATATCTCTTCGACATCATCTCATAACCACCAAGTGTCGAAGTGCACCCCTTGATGAAGTCTGCAGACATGAGGTAAATACCATCATGAGATTGGGAAGGCAACTACTTGACAAGCATTCCCTATTCGACAACCCTGAACTCTTGCCCAAAGAAATTGCAAGACTCTACCGTAACATAACATCAGAGGAGAGGATGAATGCATTCCAACAGAAGACTATGCATGGATACGTTAAGAGAAAGCTCCAGGGTGATAACAACATTGACAACCAGAGAAGTCTATCGTGGACAAACAATCGGGTCACCAACTCTCACTTTGAAGGGTATGCCTTTGCTATTCAAGAACAAGAAATAGCAACCAAATTCCTAATAAACAAACGGGACAGAGAGGCGGGAAAAGCGCCACAATGTAATAATCGATGCAGACTCTGTGGAATCAGTATCGAAGATATCACCCACATCATTAGCAGCTGTCCAAAAATGTCATCACGGTATTACCTACCTATGAGACATGATGTTGTGGCCAAGACACTGTACAATGAAATCCGCCGACAGGATAACCCCGGGGCTAAGGAGATGAAAACCCATAATGAGGTAGAGGACATTACCACTCACAATATGAAAGAGTATTGGTGGAATGTCCCAATAAAAACCTCAATAAAGTGCAGACATAATAGACCGGATATAGTAATCTGGGACAGAGAAGAGAAACTCTGTACAGTAGTAGAAATCAGCTGTCCTGCGGATGTCAACATCCCACTAAAGATTAGAGAAAAAGAGAACAACTACGCCGAGCTATTGAGAAATTTACAGATACTCCACCCAGACTACAAGTTCAGATTCATACCCGTGATTGTTGGGGCATTGGGATATGTAACGAACTGCCTCAACAAAAACCTGGAAAAATTAGGGTTCTCAAAACCTAAAAGAAAAAGGCTGATTAGAAGACTACAGATTCAATCCATCAATGGAACTGTAAAGATATGTAAAACTTTCCAAAAATTTAGCACATAAATACATATGCATGCATCTAAAACGCATCCATAAAACAAACATACAAATCTGCGCATACACTAACACCAAATACTGCACACACACACATATGCACAAATACCTAGATGATGTTGATAAAAGTTCCAATGAAGGAGCCTTGAATCTATGTTAGAGTCCGGCTCTTTCTCTATGGACAAGAAATACAGAAATGAAACTGATTGATAACATACATATGCATTCATACAGACACGTATTTATGCATGAATACATACATACATACATACATACATACATGCAAATCCATTGGTGTACACACGCACGCTCAAAGCAAGATATTTAAGAAGGTAAGAACACGAAATACTCGCATAACTGAAAACAGAATTTCAAGAAAGTATGAACAGTATTTTCTGCCTTCAATAGATTATATTTTAAGAACGACGAAATGGAATTTATTAAGAGGTGATTCACACAACAGTTAAATACATCTACAGCTGTTATAATTAAGGCCTAACATCAGGTTGAGCTAGCGAGAGGTTAATTGTCAGAAGTCAGTCTCGTGTATAATTATGATAATTATGTTAAACAGGATGTCAAGTAAATTGACAATTATTGCGGAGAATGTGATACAGAATGAATTCCAAAATTCAGTCTTCGGTGACTCGACAGTGTTAAGAATAATAATAATAATAATAATAATAATAATAATAATAATAATAATAATAATAATAATAATAATAATAATAATAATAATGATAATAATAATAATAATAATGATAATAATAATAATAATAATCATTATAATCCTTTCTATTATAGGCACAAGGCCTGAAATTTTAGGGATAGGAGATAGTCGATTACATCGACCCCTATATTCAACTGGTACTTAATTTATCGACCCGAAAGGATGAAAAGCAAAGTCGACACCGGCGGAATTTGAACTCAGTACGTAGCGACCGGCGAAATACCGCTAAGCATTTAGCCTGGCTAGCTAACGATTCTGCCAGTACACCACCTTAATAATAATAATAATAATGATAACAACAACAACAACAACAACAACAACAACAACAACAACAACAATAATAATAATAATAATAATAATAATAATCCTTTCTATTGTAGGCACAAGGACAGAAATTTAGGGGAGGGGGATAGTCGATTACATCGACCCTAGTACTCAACTGCTACCGCCCTCAGTCAGGCGGGCAGTGCGATCGGTAGTAGCTCCACTCTAGCGTTCTATAGAGGGTTAGTGGGAGAAAAGTGCGACGACGTTCTCGGGGAAACTCTAGGCGTCGAGGATAATCAGCTAAGCAGTCTGTTCAGGAGAACTTTCGGGCCGGGGCCCATGGATAATTTCCAAAAGTCCCTCGCCTGGCAGTGCTACCGAGGTGCGCTACCTGTTCGAGATAAACTCTACCGACATGGAAGTGCCGTCAACCGGGCCTGCCCGAGGTGCGCTCAGGACGACGAAACCGTTCTGCACGCACTCGTCCAGTGCCCGAGCATTGCTGACCTGTGGGTTTATATCGAACAGCTACTGTCACGTGTAGGACGGATCCGGCTATCAGCTGGATCCATCGTGAGAATTGACCCGCCGACCTCCTTTAACCAGGAGGGCAAGGCAATTTTCCTATGCCTAGTGGCTGTAGCGAAAGAGGTGATATGGTGGACCCGTTTGAAAGGGCTAAAGACAGACACTTTCCTCTTTGGCCAAGGCCTCATCAACTTTTTCAAGTTCCACTTGAAAAGGGAGATGAGAGTAGAGAGGGAAGTGCTGTCTCATAGCAAATTCGTTGAAAGATGGGTGACTGTTGGAAGAATGGCCAGTATAAACGGACCAATTCTGAGAATACACCTGTAGAAAAAAAAAGGTAATGTAAAAGGAGAAAGGGCTCTATACCCCTTTCTTATTTTTTTCTGACCAGGCTCCCGTGGTTTTATGGGTTTTTCCACGTGTAACTTTTCCTTTTTCGAAGCGCCTCCCCCTTTGGGAGTTCTACTTATTTATTTATCTATTTATTTATCTATTTATTTATTATATCTTTCTCCGTTTTCTTCCTCTGTTTAGACACACTTTCCTACCTTTTCGGACAAAACCTTTTGTAACCTTCGTCCTGTCTTTGTCCTTATATGTTTTTAATTGATATTAGCCCTTGTGGCCAATAAAACGAATTAATTATTATTATTATTATTATTATTATTATTATTATTATTATTATTATTATCATTATTATTATTATTATTATTATTATTAAGAGCTCACATACAATAACATTAAAGGACATGCAGCAACATAAAAGACAAAAACAGAAAGATACAAAGGGTTTTACAGCGTGTAAACAATATATATATATATATATATATATAAGAAACTAAACAAATTAAAACTCCCAATAGGGGAGGCACTTTAAGGTCCTCATGGAAAAGTCCACAAAAGCCACGGGTGCCTGAACAACAGGGCAAGTTTCCTTCTTCTTTACTTCTCTTTTTACAGGTGTAAGCTCAGAATTGGTCCTTCCACACTGGCCATTCTTCCAACATTCACCCACCTTTCAACAAACTTCCTCTCTCCACCCTCAACTTCCTTTTCAAGTGAAACTTGAAAAAGTTGATGAGGGTTTAGCCAAAGAGGGAAGTGTCTGTCTTTAGCCCTTTTAAACGGGTCCACCATACTACCTCTTTCGCTACAGCTACTAGACAAATAAAATTTGCCTACCCCTCCCGGCCAAAAGAGGGCGGCGGGGCAATCTACACTATAGATTTAACTGATAGCCGGACCCGTCCTACACGTGACAGCAGGTGTTCAACATAAAACTACAGGTCAGCAACATTCGGTCACTGGTCACTGGTCTAAGGCGTGCAGAACGGTTTCATCGTTCTGAGCGCACCTCGGGCAGGCCCGGCTGACGGCACTTCCGTGCCTGTAAAGTTTATCTCGAACAGGCAGCGCCCCTCAGTTGCACTACCAGGCAAGGGGTTTCTGGAAGTTATCCATAGGCCCAGGCCCGAAAGTACATGGATATGAATGTAAACAGCTAGACGTACAGACGGATAGGTACATAGGTAATATGAATAGACAAGCACACACATACACATGCATACGCAAATGAAGACTGAAACACATGACCATATACACACACATTTCACTTCACACAACGACACATATGGAGACACATCATACATGAGCGCGTGTGTGTGTACGTGTGTGTCTATGTGTGTGTATGTGTGTGTGTGCGTGTTTATGTGTGCGTTTGTGTCGGTGGTTTTGCTTGAGTTGTTTACATTTCAAGTGGAAAACTCAATGTCCAAAAATAAAAAAACAACATAATTTGGAAAGGCTGGGAGAAGAAAGATAAGAATAAAGTGTATATTTTAAACATATAATCTCTTACTCCTTTTTTAGAAGTTTTCCTATACCCTCGACGGCAAATGTCTTCAAGTAGTATGAATGTGTTATCCTCCGGCATGGTAAAGCAACCAGAATCATGGAAATCCAAGATTATGTGGAGTAGATTAGATGTAAAGAAATTTAGTTCGGTCTTTTGTTTTTCATTTGTTTTTTTTTGTGTTTGTTTTCAAATGCTTTTTGCCTGAATGATAGCAACACGCAAATATATCTTGTTCGACAAGTCTCGAATGAACGAAAAATAAAAATAGATAAATAAAAACGAAAAAAAAAAAAAAAAAATAAAGTACTTCTGCACTGAATTTCAGTCAGGCAAGCGTGTAAATTTTAATCCAGTTGGAAAGGAATGCATAATTATAGAGACATTAAGAATTAGCAATCATTAAAAACACAACACATTGACTAATTGTTATGTCGAGAGGGCCAATAGTTGAAATCATCATGCAAGCGAAGAAGATATATAGATGCTGCATACAAACGTGGTACCCGGAAATACTTGCTTCCAAAGTGGCAGATATACCATAGTATGGAATGTGGACTATTGATTTCTGTTTACAGTCAAAAGATGACAGCAAACGTGGTTGATTCTTAAAGCGAACTAGAAAATACTTCAACCAGCCTGCTGCATGAAAATGTGTTCGATAAAGCCAGGACAGTAGGAGATACTCATCAGAATTGTTATGCAAGAAATACTATAACTAATAGCCATGTCTATTAATTAACAATATAATTAATAGACTCTGGCTGTGTGGCAAAAAGTTTGTTTCCCAACCGTTTGGTTTAGAGTTCAGTGGCGACTTGAACGAGAGTCTTCTATTGTTGCTCTGGTCCGAACTATTTAATACATATACATACCCACACACTGGCTACACACACACACACATACACACTCACACACGCACTCTCTCTCGCACACACTACATACACGCACACACGCACTCTCTTTCCCTTCCCGCCTCTCTCTCTCTCTCACGCACTCATATACACTTATTCACATTTACAAAGAAAAAGTTTGCTGGTGACTATACAGTTTCAGCTTGTTCGAATGACGGCCAACCAACCGAAACTAGTCACTCTGAACGTTTTCCGAGAAAAAAAATTAACAATAGGCGCAAGAGTGGCTGTGTGGTAAGTAGCTTGCTTACCAACCACATGGTTCCGGGTTCATTCCTACTGCGTGGCACCTTGGGCAAGTGTCTTCTACTATAGCCTCGGGCCGAATAAAACCTTGTGGGTGGATTTGGTAAACGGAAACTGAAAGAAGCCCGTCGTATATATATGTATATATATATATATATATATATATATATATATATATATATATATATATAGGAAAATGAAAAAAAGCCAGAATGCTAAACTGGAAGCATATTTTAATAAAGATTTCTTCTAACTGGTTTTCATTGCGAAAAGCAAATTATCAAGAAGAAGGAGAATGAAAATGTCTTTTTACAAAGAAGTACAAAATGAAGAAAATAATATATAAAACAATAATATAAAAAAAAAAAAATATACCCATACATTATATTGTCTTTGAGCTTTTGTAGTTCAATAGTAGTTCATGTATAAACTGGTAGGAAAAATAAGGATGCATGAGAGTTGAGAGTTTTGTTAGGTTTAAAAAAAGGGTTAAAAGTTTGTGTTAAGCAGGAAATGTGGTGTCAAAACAGGAAGTGTGTGTAAGGGGAGACAAGTGTTTTTAGTTGGAGTTATGAACTCTTTTTCACCAGGAAGTTTATTAAAAGTTTATTAAAAGTTTATTAAAAACAAAAGCAACTTCATACCTTCCAAAGGAAGGAATAAAGCACTAGATGATTTTTGCAACCACATCCAGAGTTTCCCTTTTACCCCACCTAAAACCAAGGTCAAATCAAACTTTAATAGCATAGAATGGAAAAACCTAAGAGACTTACAACAGGACAAAAGCCTTACTATCAAAGAAGCTGACAAAGGTAGTACTGTAGTCCTAATGAACACAGATTTTTACAAACACCTAGCACTCTCCTTACTAAACGACAACTCCTTCTATGAAACTATCACCAACTATAAACAACAAAAAAAAACTCTCAAAAACCTCACCACCCTTATACTCCAGCAAGGTCAAGGACTCACGGACAAAGAAAAAGATTACATCACTAATTTCAAATGCAAGCCCAGCCTCTTCTATGGCCTCCTTAAAATCCATAAGAACAAATCCATCACCGAAGCTTGCAAACTCTCCTCTGAAATCTACATCAACATCAAGGCACCGGAAGATTTAAAACTAAGACCCATTATAGCAGGCACCTCCTGCGAAACACATCGCTTAAGCAATTTCTTGGACATTCTTTTGAAACCTTTCCTAAGCCACATCAAAAGTTTCATTAGAGATGATTTTGACATGCTCAATCACCTCCCGAAAACAACAAACGAGGAGTCACTCTTGGTTTCTTTTGACGTGGTCAACCTTTATACAAATATCCCTCATGAATATGCTATTGAGGCAATTAAATTCTGGCTGCACAAACACCCAGAAACATTTCCTAATCGCATCAACACAACTTTCATCATAGAATCACTTAAGTTCATTCTGACCAACAATTACTTCCTGTTTGCAGACACATACTTTCGCCAAAAATGTGGTATCGCGATGGGTACTAAAGCTGCACCAGTCTTTGCGAACCTCATAATGGGTTTTTTTGAATTAACACTATATGAAACCTCACGCCAGAAATTTGGACACCTTTTCCACATCTTTTTAATGGATAACTGGAAAAGATATTTGGATGATTGCTTCATCATATGGAAGGAACCCTATGAAAAACTTCTAGAATTCAAATCCATACTTAATAACATACATCCCAGCATTCAATTCACTATGGAATTCAGCAAACATCATCTCCCTTTTCTAGATCTCTTAATTATAAAAACACCTAATAACCAAATCACAACCGACATCTACCACAAACCTACAGACTCACAACAATACCTCCTTTTTAGCTCATGCCACCCAAAACACACCAAGATAAATATCCCCTTTGATTTAGCTAAAAGAATTTGCACCATTGTCTCTGACCCAACCACTCGAGAAATACGCTTACAAGATCTCAAAAAAAACACTGTTACAACGCCAATATCCCTCCACACTCATAGATCTTGGAATAAAACGTGCCAAGGAACTTGACAAAAACACACTAAAAACCAACCAACATAATAACACACCCAACCCCAAAATACTTCCATACATCTCCACCCATAACCCCAAAAACATCGAAGCATACACCACAATTAAACAAAACCTCCCATTACTCACCACAGACCCGAAAATGAACAATATCATTAATACACACAAAGTCCTTAA
>NC_142943.1:30086580-30094080 GCF_046866305.1 Octopus bimaculoides
CATGGCATACTCAGATTGTTGAAGAAAATCGATAATAGGGCCTCTAGAAGAGATCCTTATATATATCTAATATAATTTCTTTTAACAGCCGAGGGAAATAAACCTTTCACCGCTGGAAGGGATCCTTATATATAGCCAAGGGAAATAACCCATTCATTTTCCTAAATTATTTAGTATAAATCAAATTGAGTATGCTTATTTCTTAGTATTTGAACTGCTAGAGTTATTTTCGCAATTTATCTAGCACAACCCTGAAACAATAGCAATTTCTTAAACAATAGATCCACTTATTTCGGTTAGTGACTTATTCACGAATATATCAACACTAGTGCCGCTGAGGGCAATATTCTCTGGAAACGCACAAAATCCTATTTCAGAGTTATTTACTTTGAATTGTTATTATCTTATATCTGATTAGCCTGTTATTACATAACATGCTTTACGATTTTAGTATTAGTATTCCCTCCTAAGTTCTATATACTCTGGGAACGCATTAAAGCCCCTTTCGAAGCCACTTTATTTGAATTCTTACTATCGGGTAACAAATTTCATGTTATTACATAACTGACTTCACAATTTGGGTTTCCATAACTTACTGGGAATTCCTAAAAACGAGATCCTGTGTAAGACAGTTCGGTATTCTCTGTAAATGCACAAAAACCGTTTTAAGGGCTACATACTTTGTATTGTTGTTGCTGGATTAGCCAAACAATTATGAGAATAGAACCAAGGGATAAGCCCCGCTTTCCCGGGAATTACCGGGTACGTTACCTAGTAAACAATAAACTGATTAGACAACAGACCATTTCGTACGTTTTGTATTTAATGATGAAAATTATATAATTCCTTGTGCGTATATAATTACATAAATTTGTTTACGCAATAAAAGCAAACCTGTCTTTGAGTACATTTATAATCTTATAGTGGAGGCGCAATGGTCCAGTGGTTAGGGCGGCAAACTTGCGGTCGTAGGATCGCGGTTTCGATACCCAGACCAGGCGTTGTGAGTGTTTATTGAGCGAAAATACTTAAAGCTCCACAAGGCTCCGGCAAGGGGTGATGGCGAACCCTACTGTACTCTTTCACCACAACTTTCTTTCACACTTTTTTCCTGTTTCTGTTGTACCTGTATTCCAAAGGGCCAGCCTTGTCACACTCTGAATCTCTCCGAGAACTACGTTAAGGGCACACGTGTCTGAGGAGTTCTCAGCCACTTACTCGTTAATTTCACGAACGAGCTGTTCCGTTGATTGGATCAACTGGAACTCTTGTCGTCATAACCGACGGAGTAATAATAATCTTATAACAATGTAAATGTCAAAAATGTTAATTGATTCATTTATTCATGTTTATGACAGATATTTTAGAGTTTTACTAGAATCAAAATATAAATTTTAAAAAAAATCGAAGAATAACATGAGTCCTTTCTCCTATAGGCATCAGGCTTGAAATTTCGTAGGAGGGAGTTGTCGATTATATCAATCAAAGTATTCAACAGGTGCTTGGTTTATCGATCCCGAATGGATGAAAGGCAAAGTCAATCTCAGCGAAAGTTGAACTCACCATGTAAAGACTGGTGAAATGCCACTAAGCGTTTTGTCCGCAGTGCTAACGATTCTTTTCAATTCTAGGCACAAGGCCCGAAATTTTTGGACTCCAGTACGAAACTGGTGCTTAATTTATCGACTCCGAAAGGATGAAAGGCAAAGTCGACCCCGGCGGAATTTGAAATCAGAACATAAAGACAGACGAAATACCGCTAAGCATTTTGTCCGCCGTGGTAACGATTCAGCCAGCTCACTGCCTTTACAAAGAGCAATAAAAAGAAAACAGAAAAGGTTGCTCCAGCGGATAAAGTTCGCTGAAACTCTCGTGTTGTATTTCGAAGCTTATCATATTATTTCCTCCCTATACAACAACAGTCTGCAATTAAACTAATGAAAATCGCTAAAAATGCAAGGATTCACTATATCAGAGGAGCTGCCACGGCGAGCTCACGCCTTTCTACTGAAGGCGCAAGACCTGGAATTTATGAGGAGGGGACTTGTCGATTACATCGACCACAGTGTTTCACTGGTACTTAATTTACGACCCCGAGAAGGTGTAAGACAAAATCGACCTCTGCGGAATTTGAACTTTGTAATGTGGCGATGGGCAAAATGCCGCTAAGCATTTCGTCCAGCGTGCTAACGATTCATTTTATTTTCTACTCTAGGCATAAGGCCCGACATTTTGGGGGAAGGAGCCAGTCGAATAGATCGACCCTAGTACGCAACTGGTACTTTATTGATCTCGAAAGGACGAAAGGCAAAGTCGACCTCGACGAAATTTGTAACTCAGAACGTAAAGATAGACGAAATAGCGCTAAGTATCTTGCCCGGCATACTAACGATTCTGCTAGCTCGCTGCCTTAGCTCACATATATAAGATTTATAAACCTATAACAAAATCAAACAGAAAATGCGTTAACTCAAAAAAGCTCAAATGAAAGCCATATTAAAGTTTGGTCACATATCTGCGACCGTGATACTCTTTTATACACATACATTATGATCATATTAAAAAAACTGGATAAGCATCAAATGAAGCCTATTACGACTACAGAATCAGGAACGTGCTGTTTCTTTCGTTTTCTGTGTCTTTTTTAGTGACACTACAGCTCCACTCTAACAATCATCTCCATTGTTTTAGTCGTCTCTGTTGCGCCCCGTCACCCAGATCTAGCTTATAATATTTGGTGTAGTCATCCTCCTCGACATTCCTAAGAGGTTCAAACTCTCTAGAATTAATTTCCTGTCCACGTTTTTTCGTAAACTCCTCGAGATACTTGTTAATCCATATGAACTATCTTAAAAGCATTTCACATACTTGCCAACGAAATATTTGACTGCTTTCAAAAGTTGTGGCATAGCTTCACGTCTTTCTATCTTAACTTTTGAAAATCAGAGAAATCTGTGAAACTGGTCAAGTCTTTAAAAATGTTTAAATAAGAGAAAATCTAGACGAAATCCCAGTTCATTTTCAACTTCATTTTGTGATATATATATATATATATATATATATATATATATAATCCTGCGACGGACCGGCGTCCCGTCCAGGTGCGGAATATATACTCAACTGAAACCGGGAAACCGGGTCTTATGAGCCTGGCATTTCTTCTTCTTTATATGTATATAAGAAAAGTGGGCGTGTATTTCCACGCTGGAAAAAATATAGAGAATTTGCGGTTGAAAATGCACCGGAATTTGCAAAGCTTGTAATCGTTTTTAAATAAATTGATTTACATACATACCAAACTAGTTTCAACAATTTTTTGTTTATCAATTTTAAATTGCGAAGTAGAAAACATGTTTAAATGATTAAATGTTCCCAAAATTCAATAATATCAAAAATGATCGGAGAATATAAAGAATGTGGATCACCAAAAATTCGGTCATACTGAGTTGAGAGAGAGAGAGAGAGAGAGAGAGAGAGAAGGGGAGAAAAGGAAAGTAAAGAAAAGGGGTTTAGTTACAGTTTCTGTAGTTCTTTTTTCAGTATGACCAAACTTTGGTGATTCACATTTTTATATTCTTCGCCGGTCATTTCCGATTTCGTTCAATTTTGTGAAAATTTATTTATTATTTAAACATGTTTTCTACTTCGCAATTTAAAATTTTTTAAATTCCATACTTTTATACCATTGATAAACAAAAAATTATTTACATTTGACAGATATTTGTCCTCATCTTGTTTGTTGTTAACACGTTTCGTCTGCTATACCCTCCAGCCTTCATCAGGTGACTTGAGGGAATTTCGAACCTAGGTTCTCATTCCTAAGGTATTTTTCGATGTTATTATTATTATTATTATTATTATTATTATTATTATTATTATTATTATTATTATTATTATCATTATTATTATTATTATTATTATTATTATTATTATTATTTTGTCTAATAGCATTCATTCATTCAATAAATAATTTATTTCCATTACGTATATAGAATAAACTGTGGGTTTTGCAAACAGCGAATTAAAACTTGAAATGAAAGCATTGAAATGAATATATATTAAATTACCATTAATGAAAATAGAGGCGAGAGAGAGAGGGAGGGAAGGGACGGAGGGAAAAAGAGAGGGAGGGACAGAGAGCGAAAGCAAGAGTGAAAGACTGCTGCAAATGAAAACGGAAAATTTCGCCTGTACTGAATATTATTTATTAAACATTAACATTTACTCCGCAATGAATGCAACGAATATTGAAATTTGTGAAAAACTTCAGAAATCGAAGTTACAGGAAATTTCTTGGAACATGAATTTATGAAAAAATTTCCCGACGGTCAAGCTTTTAATAATTGTTTTCTTTTAGTAACAGCTACATAGCTAATTAATAAGCAGCTTTCTCCATTATAATATAAATAGAAGATGCCTCAATAGTTTCAAAACATGCAAAAAGAGTTTAATTCAGGACTAATTGGTGAAACGGATTATGCTAGTTGATGAATAAGATTAATCAGAAATCTGATATCTGTCTTTCATCCTTTACTTGTTTCAGTCATTGGTCTGCGGCCATGCTGGAACACCGCCTTGAAGGGTTTAAGTCCACCAGATCGATCCTAACTACGCATTTTCTAAGTCTGGTACATTTTCTATCGGATACTTTTGCCGAACCGCTTCGTTACGGGTTCATAAACAAACTAACGCCCATTGTCAAGCGCTGGAACGGAGAAACACACACAAAAACTCACATATGTGTACTATGGGCTTCTGCACAGTTTTCGTCTACCAAATTCACTCACAAGACATTGATTGGCCTTGGGCTATAGAAGAAGACACTTGCTCAAGGTACTGCACTGTAGGACTTAACCCGAGACCATGTGGTTGCTAAGCAAGCTTCTTAACCTATATCGATTATATTACTATACAGATTATCGTTATTTTTCTTCCTTAATTCTCTGTCCAATATTACTTCTCTATTATGTAATACTCGATTATATGACTATTACTATGATTTGAACTGATACTCCAAATTACAATTGAATAAGATTGTACGAAAATGCGTTTGGTATTTCTGTCAGGGGCTGGAGTTGAACCGATGGACACGTCATTCGCTACATATCTCTAAATAGTTTTAAAGTAGTTATGTAGAATCAGTAAAAGAGGAACAGAATAAATTGGAACCGTGCTTTGTATTTACCTCTTTGCTGTTTCCCTGTTTATCGCTTTCACCTTCATTACTTCCATCTTTGTTATTTCCCTCTTCTCTATTTCCAATTTTGCTGCTTTCAACTGTGATACTCTCAATATTGGTAGCACCAGGTATGGTGCACTCGGTTTTGGCATTCGCTATTTTGTTACTCTCATTCTTTAAAGCTCCACTTCTGTTAATACTGTCTTTCTCATTCCCATTTTCTTGAAACGCAACGTTATTATAAGTTGGGATCGTTTCTTCCCTTGTCGGGTAAACCTTTATATTTTTCATATCCATTTCATTTAATCTGTAAATTCAAAACATTTTTCAAGATAAGTGAGAATTTATAAAATTACAAGATATTTTATAAATTATTAACGATTTCCAGTAAAGCTAAATAATTTCTAATTTTGTTTTTTTCTTCTCTTCTCATAACTAATTGCAAATTTTTAACCTATTAAAACACGAAAGAATTGGCAGAATGGTAACTGCAAAGAACTAAATTCCATTAGTTGCAGCCCTTTACTTTCTGAATTCAAATCACGCGACTTCAGCTTAACATTTTGCCGTTCTGCGTTCAGGTCAACTTTGCGTTTCAACGGTCTACGATCAAGTTGGTTTTGTATTTCAACCTCCTGGAATCAATCAAATAAAGTTGTCTCTCAATTGTACCTGTATTGAAAAAAATGAATATTAATAAAGACTTTCGGTCGGAGTCATCGTTGCCATTCATCTTGCGAGGGTGCAAACAATAAAGTACAAATCAAATAATCGAGACGATCGAAATGATTAGAAGCTTAGATCCGGCCATATATGCGTCATGTATACGCGTACACACACACACACACATGTTTATGTGTGTGTGTTTGTGTGTGTGTATGTGTATATATATATATATATATATATATATATATGTATATATATATATATATATATGTATATATACATACATACATACATACATACATACATATGTATATATATATATATATATATATATATATATATATATATATATATATATAGAGAGAGAGAGAGAGAGAGAGAGAGAGACAGACAGACAAACAGACAGAGAGAGAGTATATTTATATTAGTTTCATGTAATGAGAACATGCCAGGCAATATATCTTTACATGTCTGGTGTCCCATCACAATCTTCAGGCACTGGGGCACCAGACATGTTAAAAGACAGTGTCTGACATGCTCTCATCAAATGAAACAAATAGCAATACACAAAAACATCATATTCTGTGTTCATTAGATAATATTTATCTCTCACCAGATGGAGCACGTTCTTTGTTAATATTACCATCACGGAACAGTACACTATATATATATATATCTTTCTCTCTGTCTCTCTCCCTTCTCTACATTTTCTCTCTTTCTCTCGCTTTCTCTCTTTCTTTCTCTCTCTCACTCTATGTATATATATATATATATTATATACGCTTATACGCATATCATATATATATATATATATATATATATGTATATATATATATATATATATGATATGCGTGTGATATGTATGATATACATATCATACATATATATGATATGTATGTGTGTGTACATACATATATATATGCGCGCGCGCATGTGTGTGGTCTGTGTGTGTATATATATGCAAACATACTCATGCACCCACGTACATCCATGTATGTAAAAAGGAATAAGGGATGCACTGAGAGTTATCCCCCTCTTGGACCTTCTCTACTGTGTCTTTCTCCAAGTATTTTACTATCAATAAATTTGCTCGTTATGTTCCCAACGTCAAACAATTTTTTGTGAAATCTTACAAGAAAATCTTCTTTCTGATGTTTTCTCTCTTTTCGTGTGCATTTATTTTGAAACAGCAGCCTTTTAATGAATGCACTCCGCTCCTTAACTCATTCCATTTCCCATGTTTATTTAGTAATGTAAGACACAAACGATGAAAATCTACTTCCGAATGTCCGCTCAAAATGTAGCGCAGAATTTATAGATTCTCTGTTTTATTACATGCTCTTTTTCTATGAAATACTTGTTTATCATGTAATACTTCTGTGTAAAAGTTTATGTTCTGACTAAGGGATTTTAGTCGATCAAATAGACCCCAGGACTTATTCTTTGCAAGTCTAGTAGAGTGTAATCAGTTAGACAGAATGTGATCGATTCTTCTATGTGATAACAAATACTTCTTTGCGCCAATGTAAACTTTCATTCAATCAAGATACCCTTGGCCTGACGAGTAGCCTGTGGATATCTTGGATATCTATCACTTCCAAGTTTCCGCTCGCTACGAAACATATATAGCCTGGATCTTATCTACTCCATTCCTT
>NC_142943.1:30096580-30099080 GCF_046866305.1 Octopus bimaculoides
TCTTTTTGATAATCGCTAATGTCTGAGAGAAAGGCAGGAATACCATTCTTTCTGATTCCCTCTTCCTTTCTTTTTATTAAAGTTTTGTCCCCATGACACACCAACTAAACAATAACATTGTAGTTGAGAGTGGTTAACTGTCTAAAGCATCACCAAAAATCTGAACCACACTGAGAGTGAGTGAGTAAGTGAGTGAGAGAGAAAGAGAGAGAGAGAGAGAGAGAGAGAGGGAGAGAGGAGGGAGGGAGACTTGTGAAGATTAGTGTTATTTTGTCATCCTCTTAGTTGAAATTCTCGAAAAGCACTAAATTATGAATGTCACAACTAAATGCATTGTGAGTTTTAAAATAAGTGAAAATAATTTAACTGACCACTGCTACTGATGAAGGCTGAAGACAATGAAATGACAAAACAATGGTCACTTAAGACATCTTTTTCTTTTTTTATTTCAAGAATATAGGGATAAAAATTAATGGAAACTTACCTGAAGTAACATTCTTACATTCTTACAAAAGAAAGCTTATTTGTCCTGGGTATTGAACCCCTGCATTTATGAGGAATAAAGTAAAGTGAATTGTCAGCTAAAAGAAAATAATCTGTTGTCTTTTAGAACAATAGCAGAAATTGCAACTAATGCATTAGTGTGTGACTGTTTTTCCCTAACTCTGTCACATCCAATTATGTCAACAGTGTCACTATGGATACTAAAGTCCTGTTGTCACGTTGACCTAATTAGTTCTTTCATTAATCTCTGTATTCATGTATGTAAATATGAGAATGCATATGAAAGTTTGTGTGAGTGTATATTTAATATACACATCCCCACAATCATAAATACACATATTAGGTTGGTGCATAATTATTGCAGCTTTTTTTTTTCAATAAATTTTATTCAACAAAAAATTTTAACAAAACGCCAAGCAGAAATTGAAGAAGATGGTGAATATGCTCAGGAATAATTATTTAAAGATGTTTTTGTTAAATGTTGTTATTATTTTTGTTGAATAAAATTTATTTAAAAAAGCCTCAATAATTATGCACCACCGTAATACATAAAAACATGTGCACATACATGCACACATACACACACATATACATATTTACTTATGCACACACACACACACACACACTCACGCACATGCATGCATGTATGTATAGAGTGTTTGAAGTGGTGTACAGATATTGTATATTTTTTTTTGTATATATTTTTTCTACTCTAGGCACAAACCCCGAAATTTTTGGGGAGTGGGTGCCAGTCAATTAGATTGACCCCAGTACACAACTGGTAGATAAATTATTGATCCCAAAAGGATGAAAGGCAAAGTCAACCTCTGTGGAATTTGAACTCAGAATGTAAAGACAGACGAAATACTAGTAAGTATTTCTCCTGGCGTGCTAACAATTCGGCCAGCTCGACATCTTACAGATATTGTATATTGAGAAAAAGAAGGCAGTCAGAATTTTGGATAATTCTTTATTAGCATTCCAAAATTTTGACTGACTCCTTTCTCTCAATCATCATCATCATCATTTAACACCCGCTTTCCATGCTGCCATGGGTTGTACAGTTTGACTGAGGTTGGGCGAGCAAGCCAGAAGGCTGCAGCAGGCTCCAATCCGATTTGGCAATGTTTCTACTGCTGGTTGCCCTTCCTAACACCAACAACTCTGAGAGTGTAGTGGGTGCTTTTTACATACTACTGGCATGAGAGCCAGTCAGGTGGTACTGGCATTCGCTTTGCTTGAATGGTGTATATATATACACACATATATATATTCTTTTATTCTTTTACTTGTTTCAGTCATTTGACTGCAGCCATGCTGGAGCACTGCCTTTAGTTAAACAAATCGAGCCCAGAACTTATTCTTTGTAAGCCTAGTACTTATTTTGTTGGTCTCATTTGTCAAACCACTAAGCTATGGGGACGTCAACACACGAACATTGGTTGTCAGGCGATGGCAGGGGTACAAAACAAAGACACATAACCCCCCCCCCATATATATATATATATATATATATATATATATATATACGACGAGCTTCTTTCAGTTTCCGCCTACCAAATTCACTCACAAGGCTTTGGTGGCCTGAGACTATGGCAGAGGGCACTTGCCCAAGGTGTCACACAAGCTTTTTGCCACACACCATATGTATATATATATATATATATATATATATATATATATATATATATATATATATATATATATATATATATATATATATATATATATATAAATGCATATATACATCTGTGCATATATGTATGAGTGTATATGAGTTTATGCAGGTTGCTGCATATAGATGTATGTAAATGTGTGTGTATATGTATGTATCTATCTATCTGTCTCCCTTTGTCTACATATATATATGTGTGTTTGTGTCTATAGACAGATACATATATGTGTATGATTCTGTGTACATATGCGTCTATAGTATGTATACAATAAGCACACACACAATAAACACACACACACACACACACACACTCATACATGA
>NC_142943.1:30101580-30124080 GCF_046866305.1 Octopus bimaculoides
TTGGCATTAGGAAGGGCATCCAGCTGTAGAAACTCTGCCAAATCAGATTGGAGCCTGTTGTAGCCATCTGGTTCACCAGTCCTCAGTCAAATCGTTCAACCCATGCTAGCATGGAAAGCGGACGTTAAACGACGAATAATAATAATAATAACAATAATAATAATAATAATAATAATAATAATAATAATGAACTCGCTGTAAAGGTATCTCAGTTGCATTGCAACATATCAGAAAAAAGAAGCCAAAAAAAAAATCATAGTGTAGGAAAGGTCATGGTTGGATTGTCTTTGATTGCAGGTCTTAACAATCAAGGCCTAATCGGAAACTGAATTACATTAACAACAACACACATACTTGCACATTGTACAAATGCACTCCCCACACACGTGTACATGTACACAAACGGACACACTCACACACAGACATAAAAAGACACATTGACAAGTGTAGTCCCTAAAATACAAAGAGACTGGACCGCCACAAATGGAAAGGCTTTGATCGTACAATCAGAGCAGATGTAAGCTACAATCTAAGCTTTAACTTTTGAAAGGGCGGAAAAACAAAAAAACAAAAAAAAGCAACCTTACCTCAATAGCGTTCATCGGGCAAATGAGGCAAGTCCACATTTAACACTTTATCTACTTCAAAAGACAGCCAATCAAATACTTTCGTTTTGAAATTTATCAATGACAGAATATTTCATGATTAATGGTTTGAGATAAATAGATGGCTGTGTGGATGGGGGAAAAGAAAAGAATACAAACACTTAAATATAAATATATTGATTTAAAATTTTAGCACAAGGCCAGCAATTTCGGGGAAGTAGTTAAGACGATTACATCGATCTCAGTGCTCGAAGGGGTTAAGTCAATTACATCGACCTTAGTGCCCAACCAGTACTTGTATTATCCATATCGAGAGGATAAAAGACAAAGTCCACCTTGGTGAAATTTGAACTAAGAACATAAAGGCGGATGAAATGTCGCTAAGTATTTTTTCTTGGTGGATTAACGATTCTGCCTGCTCGCCGCCTTAGAATAATCCATTCTATTGGTTTCTAATTTGGGAACAAGGCCAACAATTTCGGAGTAAGGAATTAAGTCGATTACGACTCTGAAAGGACGAACGACGAAGCCAATACCAGCGGAATTTCCTCTCAGAACATAAAGGCAGACGAGATGTCGTTAAACATTTTGCTTAGCGTAGTAACTTGCCGCCCTAGAAAGAATGAAACGCAATTCGAACCCCCTATGAAATTTAAACTCAGAACATATGAAACCAGGAGAAATGCCGCTAATCAACTTTCCGGCATATTAACGCCTCCTTGACTTAAATAAATATATTAGTGTATATATTTATGAGAGTATGTATTTGTGTTGTGTGGTTATTAAGTGCCTGCTAAAGTATATTCTTTATTACGGTGGAAGTCAACTTGTGACCAAGTAAGACCGCTTCCTAAACTTAGTAAATGTTCAGGCAAACGTTTTGAGCGTTCAAGAAGTTTCTATGTACATACATACATACATGCATCCATCACCATGATTGATCGCTAAATCCGTAAGTTTTTAATATTCTCTGTTTATTTTCTCTTATTCCTTTCTGTTGCAGAGCATAGGCTCGAAACGTAAAAGACTTTCCCACTTTCTCGAGCGTCAAACTAATACACCTGCTTGTTGTTCATACAGCTGGCTTCATCTTTTGTATTTCCGTATATTTCAACTACATATATAAATATGTGTATACACATACACACTCACACACAAACATACACACACATATATGTATTTGTGTGTCTGTGTTTGCCCTCCTACCATCGCTTAACAATCAATGTTGGTATGTTTACGTCCCTGTAACTTAGTGGTTCAGCAAAAGGTACCGATAGAATAAGTACTAGGCTTACAAAGAATAAGTCCTGGGGCTGATTTGTTTGATTAAAGACGGTGCACCAGCATGGCCGTAGTCAAATGACTGAAACAAGTAAAGGAATAAAAGAATATATATATATATATATATATATATATATATATATATATATATATATATATATATATATATAGAGAGAGAGAGAGAGAGAGAGAGAGAGAGAGGAATAAAAGAATATATATATATATATATATATATATATATATATATATATATATATATATATATATATATATATATATATATATATTTCTGACAGAAAATGTCAGAAAGACAGCTCAGTTCCTCTCCAATTTTTTGTAAATTCTTAAATATCTCCTTCTGTGGATATAAATACTATCAAACAAACATGATTTTTATTGAACTCAAATACTTTTTATAGTCCGTTCTGAACACTTTCTTAAATACTTTCTTGTAAACTCTTTTTAACATTTTCTTATTATTATCAAAGAATGTATAACTGTATTTTAATACTTTTGTGACAACCAGTACTTAACACAACAAACCTTATACAAAGCTTTACAATCTTTTTCTAAAAAAAGTGAAACCGGTCAAGTCAATAAACATGTTTAAAATTGCATTTTCAAACCTTCTTTCATATACATACATACATATACATATATATCGAGTCTTCAGATATATATATATCTGAAGACTCGATGTTAACATTGGCTACATTTCCGATTGGTAGAGAACGGTGACTGCCTAACAATATTCAAGATGCCAGGAACCTAATCTTCACTCGATCCAACTCAATAGTTCCGCGCGAGAATCAATCTGCAGAAACAGATCACACAAACGCTGACGTCACCTGTTTTCCATCCGGAGTCTATGAAAAGACTGCAATTTCCGCATACCGCCGGCGCGGCTGTGTGGTAAGTAGGCGCCGGCGTGGCTGTGTGGTAAGTAGGCGCAGGAGTGGCTGTTTGGTAAGTAGCTTGCTAACCAACCTCATGGTTCCGGGTTCAGTCCCACTGCGTGGCACCTTCGGCAAGTGTCTTCTACTAAAGCCTCGGGACGTCCAAAGCCTTGTGAGTAGATTTGGTAGATGGAAACTGAAAGAAGCCCGTCGTATATGTATATGTATATGTGTGTGTGTGTGTGTGTGTATTTCTGTGTTTGTCCTTTCCACCATCGCTTGGCAACCGATGTTGGTGTGTTTACGTCCCCGTAAATTAGTGGTTCGGCAAAGAGACCAATAGAATAAGTACTAGGTTTACAAACCATAAGTCCTGGGGTCGATTTGTTCGAGTAAAGCCGGTGCTCCAGCATGGCTGCAGTCAAATGACTGAAACAAATAAATGAATAAAAGAATATCAAACTCTTTGCATAGAGCGAGTTGGCAGAAGATGGACGTTCGAACCAATGGAACGCTTTCCTTTCACCAGAAGCGGAAAAGGAAACTGGGGCAAGGCATGATGATCAGGTGATAATAAATAACGATGATGGTGGTGTATGCATTCGTGGTACTTATTGGTTATCTCACCCCCATTAAAATATTGGGATATCTCCCCCGGTTTATGAAAAATTTCGATACTTTTGGTTATCTCCCTCACCTAATAAAATTATTTAACCCCCAATAAAACAAAGAAAAAGAAAATGAGAACATTAATAAACATGAAAACGGAAACAAATAAACAGGAAAATTGAAAAAATTTAATATCCTATTGAATCTGATAACATTTTTATAACAAATCATACCATTCTTATTGAGGAGGCTAAATGTCAAGAATGTGTTGAAGTATTGAATCAAAAGGATCTCTTTTAATCCAATCTCTTATCGCCGCAAAAACGCAATTTTTTAGTGGGGAGATAACCCAATTTTTTAATGGTAATTATTTAATGGGTGTGAGATAAGCAAAATGAACCGCATTCGTTTCATCTGGCTGACCTTTCACAGATAGCTTTTCAACCCATATCTGGCTGAGCTTGTCAATTCTACTTATGATATTGTCCCTGTTATTATCAACAGGGAGCTCTGGCTTGAACCAGACCTCTAGAACCGTCTGTTTAGTGACTCACAATGCTGGATGATGTAGACTAGTCTCTATCACTTGGTTAACGAGTGGTCTTGCTGTAAACAAGACCCATTTTGTTCCCAACATCAAATGTACAAAATACAGCAAGGCTTTAGACTTTGATTACTGAGAAAAATACGTTACGGCTAATCATGCCAGTTGGGTTTTAATTTTCACGTCTGTTCCTCAAAATTCGCGAAAGAATCTCACTATTTACGCATTGAAAAATATATCTTCTTTTGTTTTTGTTTTATATATTTCCGAATTTGGAGGCATGTATTTGTAGTGAAACTACCTATCGTCATTAGATACAAAACTGCTATCGCCATTCTTCTCATTTAAATATAAACACACGCGAGCGTAGCGGAGAACATCTCCTTGTCATCACGTGACTGATCATTATTCGAATCGGCAACTTCTTCGAACCGTTCCCGCCAGAATGCAAACTGACCAATCACAGCCCTTAATAAGGTCACGTGATAGTGTTTTTCTATCACCGTCTGGGAGTCCCCTTAACGCCTTAAATAGAGCAACTCATACCCAGCAAATTTGTTTCGGTTCAGTTTCTCTTAGAGACTGTTCCGTGTACCACACGACAGCAGCAGCAACAATCAGCCAGCGACCACTTCAACAGCTTCGTCCAGCCAACGATGACCACCGCCGTCGCCACATCAGCAACAAGAGTCTACGACTACTATCCAGCATCATCGTCATGACCAACACGATTACTACCAAGCAGCCTTTTCACCACCAGCGTCTACACGACTTACTATGTACATCAATCCAAACCACCGCGGTACATCTCTCTCTTCGATTCTGTTAGGTGACTCTGCTTCACCACGATAAATAAACAGACAAGAAATCTCAGCCAGCGACGAACATCTGTATAACAAGAATCACGGCCCGGCATCGATGCCACGACATCACAACTAGTGATCAGCTCTGCCACACACAGCCTCCCCAACTTTCACATACAGACTCATACTATTGTGTACACAAGAACTGGTATAATTGCTCACGTGTTATTGACTCTCTTTCCATCTGTTGTAATAAATCACACACACACACATGTATCACTCACATACATACTTTTCTTTGTACGACGGCCTGTCTTTGATTATGTTCTTATATGTCGCATTCACACTCTCACACAGGCATACATCTTTAACGCCATACTAAATATTTCTGTTATTCATCTAATACGGTTGTGGTCTTTCATTACTGGTCATCAATGTTATCGTAGTATAACATATTATGTATATCATCTCTGATATATATATTTTGTGTTCGACCGTGTGACACGTTTAAATAAAAGGAGTCCTCTGTTTTTCCATTCGTCACCATTTCTCCTTTTTGAGTTCGCACGGTCGTTCCTTACATATTCATAAATGTTTTACGAACCGTAAAAAGATGTCTTTCTACTTTGTCCCTCTTTGACACAACGATATTTTCGTTTTATTAACATGCGCATTTTTATTTATTCATTACAAACGAAAATTGTTCTTCCCCATACATTGCTGAAACGGCATATGGATTTCTCAGTAGTTGTGATCTATTATTATTGGTAAATTCTGAAAATAAAAAATAAAAGATTATTGTTGTGGTTATTAGGAAAAATAATAATAAAAATAAAACAATAGAATAAGAATTGGATTTCAACAGAAGTTGAAAAACTTTTGCTGTTACTCTGATTGGTTTGACCGACTCAAACTCAAACAAAAATTCATGAATGTCCGCGTAACAGAAAAACATTTTTTCATTAAATTTCGTATAAAACTTTATAAAAGAAAGAGCTCCCCCTTTAATGACTTAAATACTTATAAAATAATAAAATCGAAAGGACATCTTCAAATAGATGAACCATTAGACGATAGGGTTGACTGCCTATCATTCTGTACATAGAATCGACGTAGATTTGGATAGTAGATTGACAAAATCGTTAGAATGTCGATCATTCTTCCGGGTTCAAACATAAAACGACTCGGGTGACGAACGGTGTTTCGAATAACGAACACGCAAGCCGAAAACAACGGTTGGCGACAAGCTGGGAGTATCAGCAGGAGAGCACATTCCTGCTTGAATTCGCTGTGACGAACGGCCTTCCTTCAAGAACGAATTAAGTTCGTAAACCGAGATTCTACAATATATGGAAAGAAATATCATTTATTGTTGGGTCATTCATATCTAAGAACATGTAGTGGCGCGTGTGGCCGTCATCTTGAGAAGTGCCATTGCACATGTGCAAGGGATTTGCCGTCAGCGGAAGTACCCGAGCACGCATGCGCAATGCAACAGGTGGAGAAAAAGCAATAGCGTTCGCTCTCTTATCCATCCAGCAGCTGTGGCGACAGGACGTTCTTTCAGGCTGTCCCAACTCGACCCTAACATGTGGTCGAAGCTTCCTTTGGTATTCTAGCGGCATGTCTGTTCACCCAGGAACGAAACGGCTCTACACCAACCTAGAATAAACTATTGATCTGTTGTTACGTTACCCCTCGTGTTGTTGTATTTCTGGATTTAATGATTAATATAAGAACTGGGGAAAGACGGCCGAGCCGTCATATCTCATCCAATTCTTATAAACACTTCTTATTTTTACCTTCTATCTAATTATCACGGACAATCTAACCACAATCACGTGCAGTTGTTGATGCCTGTAACACAGTAGAATATTGGTTACGTTAAGAAATGCAATATTTGCCAACACGGAAAATGAAATAGAAGACAGTTTATGGCACAAGAAAGATATCAGAATGTTTTGAACAATGCGAATGTCTTGGCACAATAAATTAATGTAAAAATAATTAGAAAAGTAGATAAATCATGGAACTGGATGAATAAATTAAACGAAGAGTTTCAAATTTTGATACTTCTGTTTCAAAATACTGCCAATATCGATTGATATAATATCTATTAATATAAAAATGAATAGAATTAGCCAAGTTTCAATTTCTCAAGATATTCTTCAACGGGAGATAACTGTAATCTTACTGCTATTATGTCCCTTGATTACTACTTGCTAATTAGTCTTCCCGATCATATGACAAATAATATTGGGGACAAATGGGTTCAAACAGTGCTTTACGTCACAAGTATAATTACATGATATAAAAACCAATATTGTTCCTATTGATAACATACTTATTGCAAATATACAAATGACAAGTTAATTCAAGTGAAATCTTATTTTAATAAACATATCTATTTTAAGGCGGTCAGCTGGCAGAATCGGGCGCTAAGCATTTCGTCTGTCTTTACCTTCTGACTTCAAATTCCGCTGAAGTCGACTTTGCCTTTCATCCTTTCGGGGTCGATAAACTAAGTACCAGTTGAACTCTGGGGTCGACTTGACCGACTCCCCCCCCCCGCTGGAATTTGCTGGCTTTGTGCCAAAATTTGAAATGTATCTATTTTGAAAATTAGCGTTCATTTTATTCGCATTCATTCCCAATAAAATTTGAAAACAAAAAAAGTAAAATCCTAATTATTCTGTATCTGTTACATTACCTGTTATTACCTGCAATTAGCAAGAGTATATATTCACTGCATCACTTGTCATAAGGACGGTTAATATTCTTTTAAATATATTCTGCCGTCTGAGTGGGCTGACATAAATACTTTCATATGGGATAATAGAGATAAGTGTCATGCTTGTTAATCTAAAAATAACAATATTCAAATACAAAGAGACAGATATATGTCGTAGGTTTTGTCCTACGCACTTGTCTAGTGTGTGTGTGTGTGAGTGTTTTTAAAGTCACACCCTGAAATTATAATCAGCACAGCATTATTCATGTAGATAAAAAGTATGTTTAGATTTTGAGGATAGAAAATATGGTAGATAAGTTGTAGTTTCAAAAGAGGGAAAATTAAATGCGTAAGTTTTAAACTAAAATACGACTCCAAACCCCGAATCGAACTTTTAAATTTTGAATTATAAACAACAACACAGACACGGACACACCCACACACACATACATGCGTGCATATACACACAGACACACGGACACATGTACACACATGTGCACACACACACACACACACACGCACGCACATACACACACAGACACACACACACACACACACACACACACACACACACACAAGTCATCACTGACTTGACTAATGTGTAGTTGTGACCTGAAGTCGAGTTAGTCAAGCATAACTAGTCATTACCCAAGTGTAAGTCTGTACTAATATCATAACACACTACAACGTATTGGTTCATTACACAGTTCACTTGACACGTCTGTTCTTCTCCTCTGCCTTCACCCATTTCTTCAATCCAGCTTTTTTTTTTTCGTTTCATTTCAGTTTTTTTTCCTTTTCTTTCTTTACTTGTTTCCCTTGAAATAACTTGCGGCTTCATTACCATATATGAGACTCTCTCTCCTTATAAATGACACCGACAAAACGTTGGAGGTAATACAACAGCAAAAATAACAGCAACAACAACAACAACAACAACAAGTTTCTGGGCGGATAAGTTGATCAAGACAAGGAAATAATTCTGTCACAACCATACTAATATCGACGATGATCGTACCTGTTTTAAAATATTTACTTTTGTTAAACAGCAGCAGATAAATCTAGGACAAACACACATTCCAGAAAAAAAAAAAAACAATAAATAAACCAGACTTTTAAAATTTATTTACAATCGCAGTAAAATCTTTATTAACTTTAAAGCACAAACATGGACAGTAAGCTTGATTTCATCGTCATTGACAATGGATCGGATACCTGCAAAGCTGGGTTTCGAGATGACACTACACCAAAGACAGTGACCCCTTCAGTTGTGGCTTATTCCAAAAATGAGGTATGTCTTCTTTATATATATACTAGTATTATAACCCGATTTCATTTTAAAGATGAGGAATTTTGCCCTATAGGCCACGCCTTTCAACGGAGCAAACTCAAAGTTGCCATGCAAACTTCCCAGCACTTTTAACATTGGTGTGCAAATGTTCAGGTCAATCCGACCACATTTACTCACACTTTTGCCTGCACAACTGCTTGTAAGACAGCGTCCGCCTTTTTCACAAATAAATAGTTAGATATATAATTGCTCTATTTTTCTTTAGAAGTGTGCTTTTTTCTGATTCACGAATAAGTCACCGATAGTAATATTATAAAACGCACACACACACACACACACACATTACATATATGTGCTTCACTTAAATACCTAACTTAGATTATGTGTACGGTTGTCATAACATTCCGTATGTATACATACAGTGGCAGACTGGGTCTAAAAATATTGGTTGCCAGGAGACTAAAGGGGCCAACCCGCAACTATAAGGGGACCCACTCGCAACTACAATGCTATCATTTAATTTTTCTTCTTAAAAGTGTTCTTTTCAACTGTCTACAAACCTAGCCAGGCTGAAATAATTAATGCATTCTTCCAGGAGTGAATAAAGAATTCTCAAACTTGAGGCGATGAGCCCCTTAGATACTACCATGGGCTCCCTTATTTGGATTCTAATGGCGCAGGGGCCCACTTGCCATCTGTATACATACAGACATGCATACGTACATGCATACATATATACATACATAGACATATATGTACGTGTGTGTGTATCTCTCTCTTTCTGTGTGTGTATATATATATATATATATATCGTCGCACTCGGTCGGTTACGACGACGAGGGTTCCAGTTGATCCGATCAACGGAATAGCCTGCTCGTGAAGTCAACGCGCAAGTGACTGAGTAGTTCTCGGAGAGATTCAGCGTGACTGGGCCGGCCCTTTGAAATACTGGTACAACATAAACAGGAAGAAAGAGTGAGAGAAAGTTGTGTTGAAAGAGTACAGCAGAGTTCGCCACCAGCCCCTGCCAGAGCCTCTTGGAGCTTTAGGAGTTTTGACTCAATAAACACATACAACGCCCGGTCTGGGAATCGAAACCGCAATCCTATGACCGCGAGTTCGCTGCCCTAACCACTGGGCCATTGCGCCTCCACACACACACACACACACACACACACACACACACATATATGGGAGAATTTACGAAAAAAAAACAGCAACAGACGAGGACAGGTGGTGTAAACAACAAAAGGATGTATTAGTTTAACGCTCGGGAATACAGAGAGTCTTTAACGTTTCGAGTTACGCGCTTCAACAGAAAGAATAAGGAGAAAAACAAGGAGAAAAAAATATAAATGTAGTGGTCATATATATATATATATGTATATATATATATATATATATATATATATATATATATATATATGAATATATATAGATACATACATATATATACACACACACACACACACACACACAAATATATATAAATTTAGATAATGACAAAATGGAGAAATCTTTTGATCAACAAACAAACAAATTGCACCACATCTGTAGATTATTTTTTTAATACAAAGCATGACATCACATTTCTGTGACATAACAGAAATGTCACAGAAATGTGATGTCATGTTTCGTATTAAAAGATAATCTACCGGGAGAGCATTGGTAACTGATAATCGATAGCAAATATGGATATTTTTATCCCTTAGGCGATCACTATAACCGCTATACAATTGCATGTGTGTGTATGAGTGTGCGTTTGTGTGTGTGTGTGTGTGTGTGTGTGTGTGTGTGTGTGTATGTGTGCACGCGTGGGTGATAGTTAAGTTGAACGTGTAGGTGGACAAAAAATGCCACATTCCACTAAAACTGCAGTTCTTTCGAAACAATTCTAAGAATGTCCAGATTGTTCGTGCATTTAAGCGTGTGATCCCTCGGTGTATCCCATACGTTATTCCAAAATATTTGTTGAGGATGGCAATTTTAACCCTTTGCGTGTGCCGTATCACATATGATACACAAGACACATCTCCCTGGAGCCCATGCATCATATATGTTATACATTCACAATGTTTTCCAACCACTAGATTAAGCTGGAACTTGTGAAAGGAAAGCTTTATAAAAACATAAGCTCACTAAAAGTCTGAAAACATGGATTTGATTTTGCGGGCTCACGTCAAACATATTCATTAATTAAAACACATTTGTTTCGTAGTTTTACTTAACAGCTTAAAGTTAAATTAGAATTGAGAAACTGTACAAGAGCTTTAAGAGCTACTAAGAAGGTTCTAAACCATACGGAGGACCGACTCTTCTATTGAGGATCGACTCTTTTATGTCGCCCACCCAGAAATATCTCACAATGTGGTCATGTTCCTGTCTCCTTCAACAGCACAAAAGGCACAATCACCGCATATATCAAGTAAAAGGAATTACCTCGCTCACCTCTCAATACGAAGAGCACGCAACTAAAGTCTTCAAAGTTGCTGCAAATGCTAGGCCTCGCAATCACTGACGATCTCTCCTGGTGAATACACATCTTCACTATAACAACTTTCCTCTTCACAACCAGAAAATCACCTCACAACTATCAACCGTGTAGAAAACTCAGATCACAATACTGCCCTCACTTCTGTGACGGTTCAGCTGAAATATTGACATCCTACTTAGAGCGCATCAAAAATATAAAATAAATAAGTCAACCGACTGATTAGCTTCGTGTGGCTGACTGACCCACTTAAACCTCAGACACACACTTATTTGTTTCTTCTCTTTGATCTTTCTAACTCTACTATAGAGGTCTGTATTTCTCGGAGCTGGTTAGTCCCGTACTGCCTTCACTCAAACACTCCTAACTCATCCAGCTCTCCTTTCATCATCTGTAATGTACTCACATTTCTTCCCAGACATTCATCTCCAACTCTATCTTTCTCAGATCGTTGGTCCCCAGGAATGACAATCCGGCGCATGCTATTCCTGTAGTTGTCGACTTTCAAATGTTCCAGAGGAACGTTAAATGCTTTGATCTCACCAGTCTCGGAGAACCCTGCGTTTTCCAAGAGCACAAGCACTTGGTTTTCACGAGCACAGAAAGTACAATAAAAATAAGTGAATATTTGGTCACAATGTAGTATTTGTTCAATTCTCGTCTTGCATGAATTGTATGTCTTACTTCTTTAAGAAAATCTTTATTGCAGTTCAGTAAAAGAGACAAAGTTCCTTACCGAGGTATACAAACTCATACGGGCTGGCTTTCCGGTTTCCTTGGGGTATATATATATTTAACCCCTGGACAGGACGCCAGTCCTTCGCAGGATTATTCATCTTTACCAGATGAGTGAACTGGAGCAACGTGAAACGAAGTGATTCGCTCAAAGGCACAACGCATTGCCTGGTCCAGGAATCGAAACCACAGTCTTTCGGTCATGATTCCACTATGTCCTTACTACTATGTCCTTACTACTATGTCCTTACAAAATATGTCTAGTACTTGACTAGCACTTTGTTTTCATCGAACCCCAGAAATATAAAATCCAAAGTTAAGTTGGACGGTTTTGAACTCAGAAGGAAAGTTCGGAACCAATTCCATAAAAAATTTCTCTAACGCTGGTGATACTCGATGCGTAAGAGAATGTTCTGGATAGAGTTTCAGTTATTCAAGACATTTTACTTTTATTTGGTACCTTTGATATAAAAATATAATTTCATTCATTTGTAATTTATTTGTTTCTGTAATTCATATTCTGACAATATTTTTTTCAAAATTAATTTCAGTTTCTAGGAATCTAATTATTGTTTACTGTATTTCAGGTGGAAAGTGGATACAAAGACGGTTATGTTGGAAATGACGTTAAAAGCAAGAAAGGAGACCTTACCTTAAAGTACCCCATTGAACGTGGTATCGTAACCAACTGGGATGATATGGAAAAGATTTGGCATCATATATTCAACAACGAGTTGAAAGTTTCACCTGAAGAACACCCTGTCTTTATGACCGAGACTGTTTATAACCCTAAGGTCAACAGAGAAAAGATGACGAAAATTATGTTTGAAAAATTTAACATCCCTGGCATGTATGTAGGTATGCAGCCTGTATTGTCCCTTTATGCTTCTGGTCGTACGACAGGCATTGTTATTGAGTCAGGGTATGGCGTCACCCATATTGTCCCCATCTATGATGGGTACACCCTGGCTCAGGCAGTCACGCGTCTTGATTTTGCTGGTAAAGACTTGACAGATTACCAGAGAAAGATCTTAGTTAATCGTGGCTTAACTTTTGCATCAACTGCTGAGAGAGAAACCATTCGAAATATCAAAGAAAGTGTATGCTATGTTGCCATAGACTACGAACAAGAAATGAAAACTGCAAACTCCTCTTCATCTCTGGAAAAGAGTTATACGTTGCCCGATGGACAAGTCATCTCTATGAATCAAGAAAGGTTCCAAGCGGCAGAAGCTTTGTTCAAGCCATCTTTAATTGATGTCGAATCTACTGGTATTCATCAAGCAACTTACAATTCAATCATGAGGTGTGATATCGATGTTAGGAAAGATATGTATGCCAACGCTGTATTATCCGGTGGTTCCACAATGTACCCAGGTATTGCTGATCGTTTACAGAAGGAAGTCAGTGATCTTGCACCACCCACCATGAAAATTAAGGTCATTGGTCAACAAGATCGTGAAAACTTTGCATGGATTGGTGGTACTCTGTTACCTTCTCTGTCCACTTTTGAAAAACAGTGGATTACCAAGCAGGAGTACGATGACGCTGGTCCACAAATCGTCCACAAAAAATGCTGTCAGCCTATAATAGATAACGAATAGATATTGTTAATAGTCTAAAATGCTTGGTTAGTATGTATATATATACATACATACATACATATATATATATATATATATATATATATATATATATATATATATATATATATATATATATATATATATATATATATATATATGCATACACGTACACGTAACTAATTAATTTAACTATTATACATAAATAATAGTAAAATTAAGGGCACCATATTCTGCTCGCAATTTTCAAACTAGGATCTATTGAGGCTACAATAACCTAGTTATTAAGAGGGTCGTAATTCCGCTCTAAACCCATTTGTTACCATAAAGCATGAATGAATAATTGCTTAAAACATAATCTGAACAGGAGATTAAAAATACCATAACTTTAAGAAAAATATTGGCTAAGCTTTCTTTATACTTTCTTTTGACGTGTTTCTTTTTTTTTTTTTAATAATTTTCTTAAGCAACTGAGTTGTAATGCCTGAAGAGGGTTCGTGCGTGTTATGTATGTGCGTGGGTGTGTGTGCATGTGGATGCAGACGTGTGTGTCTACTGCATGTGTATGCGGACGTGTGTATCTCTAGCATGTGTATACAAGATGTTTTCCTAGCTTAATGTTAGCAATTGAGCATTCATCTTTTGGGATCTCAATACAGTTACTGAATATATATTTTCTTCCCCAGTTTTTTTGTTACTAATAAATGATGATTTAGCCTTTACATATTTAATGCAGGGGAAGTAAAAAAAGTTAACTAGAAATTATTATATTAGTAAGATAAAACAATATCGTTCATCGACTGATATTGTTTTTTGAATTATTCACGAAGTATGGGAGACAGCTTCAGAGATGTAACGATCTCATAACATCGTCATTGTCTTACATAATAAAGAAGCGACAGGAGAATCTATTTCGTTGTTGTTGTTTTTAAATGTAAAATGCAGTAAACTGTAAACAGGTCGGCATGAAAACTAGACTTGTTTAAAGAATGAAGAAATAAAATGTGTGATATCGATGTTAGAGAAAGATATGTAAATCAACACCATATAGATGCTTTCTGTAAGAAAGAAGTGAAGTTAGTATTAACGTATTTAATACAAAGAGGAGAATCATAACAGATAAACAGACATAATCATGCAGTAAGAAAAAACAAATATATATTCGCTATTGACAATTATTATTATTATTATTATTGTTCAGTAGTTTTATTTTTATAACGTGCTTTCACTTCACTACCGAGCGCAGCTCTGTCCGCCTTGGGTATGTGCTGTGGTGCTCTTATGTTTACTGTATTGAAAGTGTTTTGCGTAGAATGTGTGCAGTACCCAGTAGTGCAATTTTCTGTATGTTATATATATTTGTAAGTCCTGGTGTTTTTGTTATGTATTTGTCTGAATATTTTTTTATTATACCTAAGGCACCTACTATGATAGGAATTGTTTCTGTTTTTAGATTCCACATTCGAGTTATCTCTATTTCCAGGTCTTTGTATTTTGAAAGATTTTCCATTTCTTTTAGAGAAACGTTGTCATCTACTGGTATTGATACATCAATTAGAAAGCATTTTTTTTCTTCGTGATCTTTGACAACTATATCTGGTCTATTTGCCTTAATTTCTCTATCTGTGTGTATTGGCATATCCCAGAGTATGGTTGCTTTCTCGTTTTCTGTGACCTTTTCTGGCGTGTGTTTATACCATCTTTTTTCTATTGTTATTCCATAGTGTTGGCATAGCTTCCAGTGTATATAGGTCCCAGCTCTGTCGTGTCTGTGAATATATTCCTTCTTAGCCAGGACTGGGCAGCCAGAGATAATATGATTTATTGTTTCTTGTCCATCTCCACATATTCTACAGTTACTTGTTATGTTTCTTTTCATTATGTGTTTTTGGTAATTTCTGGTGGGGAGGCTTTGGTCTTGTGCAGCAATTAAAAAACCTTCAGTCTCTGCTTTGAGTCCTGAGCTTCTCAACCATTGCTGGGATTTGTCTCTGTCTATTTCTTTTGCATTTAGTTTAGCCCAGTATTTACCATGTAGGGGCTTTTCTTGCCATCGTTTTATTATGGTCCGTTGCTGTTCTAGTTTTGGTTTGGATTTCATTTATTTTATAGCTTTTGTTGTTTCTTCTTCTTCTTCTTCTTCTTCTTCTTCTTCTTCTTCTTCTTCTTCTTCTTCTTCTTCTTCTTCGTATTTGTTAGGTAGATTGATTTCTTGTTTGTATTTGTCAGCTTCCTTAAATACTTGCTTCTGGAGTAGGTATTTTTGCAGTCCTATGGTGGTTATTTTATAATAGTTTTCTAGCTGTATAAGACCCCTTCCACCTTCTGTGCGTTGTATATATAGCCTTTCTATGTCAGATTTTGGGTGGTGCATCCTATATCCTGTCATTATTTTTCTTGTTTTCCTGTCTATTTTAGATAGTTCGTTTAGTGTCCAGTTAAGGATGTTGTAGCTGTAGCTTATAACTGGGACAGCTAAAGTGTTGATACCCATTATCTTGTTTTTAGCATTGAGCTCTGTTTTTAGCATTGAGCTCTATTTTTAGTATTGATCTAACTCGTCTATAGTACTCTTTCTTTATTTTTTCTTTCATTTGTGTATGTTGTATCCTATCTAGTTCATTGACTCCTAAATACTTGTATGGTTGGCTTTCGTCTAGTTCTCTTATTTCATTGGTTTTATCTAGTGTTATATTGCTACTTTTAACTAATTTTCCTCTTTTCAGGGTTGCTTTGGCACATTTTTCTAATCTGAATTTCATATCTATTTCCTTGGTAAAGCCGTGTACTGTCTGTAGTAATGTTTCTAGCTCTCTGTCGATTTTAGCATATAATTTTAGGTCATCCTTATTATTATTATTATTATTATTATTATTATTATTATTATTAAATTGATGTAAATGTATCTACTGATAAAAATGCATTTGTCAAGGAATTTGACAAACTAAGTAAATATAAGGACCTGGAAATTGAAATACAAAAGATGTGGCATCTTAAAACGAGAATTGTGCCTGTTCATCCTACACAGAACACTTTCAATACAGTAAACATAAGAGCATCACAGCAAACCACATCACATACCCAAGACACACAGAGCTGCGCTCGGTAGAGAAGTGAAAGTACGTTATAAAAATAAAACTACTGAATAATAATAATGATGATGATAATGATGATAATGACGATGATTATTATTATTATTAGTTGTAGTATAACTTGGTAAACCTCAATTTTTGTACTTGTTGAAGTAGTGACAGGAGTATCATATTCGTACCAAGGGGTCCTATTTGGAGTTTATGAAGTCAATTGATGTCGTGAGTTGTCTCCCCTACATGCGGAAGCACTTAAAACGTCTTTCTTCAAAGATTTCTCATTAAAAGCTATAAACGTTAACTTTCAGAAATTATGAAGATTCCAAAGATGGTTGATGAGAACTGAAGTGGAAATGTTTAGATCCATACCATGTGATATTTTTAAATACCATCGCATTTTAAAGTTACAATAATCAAATGTTTAATTAATTGTTTTTAATCACTGGTTACTGTCGTTTGTTCTCCGTTACATGATTATTACTGATCAGCTTATTAAAGTTTATCGCATTAAAAATGTTAACACTATCTTAATTATTCTTGATCAGACTGAGATTGATTTCTCTAATGTCACAGCTTTCGGTCTCAAACCAAGATACATTTGACAATGTAGTCACTTGGATAGCGAACTGTTGGATAAATCTATAAAACGTTTAAATCTTCAAAGCCTTGTGCAAAGTCGGTTCTATACTTTTGTTCAAATCGCACTACATCAACAGGTACACAGTATGTAATGAGATCAGCAGTAAGATGTGAGCTGTTGCAAAATCTGTATGTTGTCGAGCACAACTATCGATTGGCTGATTGAGTCTCCAAAGACAAACTTCTGTTTCAACTCCATGTTTCACCTTATATGTACTAGCAAATATTAGAACCGATGACGAATGAAATCCAACAGCATAAATATAAGAATTTAATGCAAGTAGTTAAACTGAATTTATACCATGCATTATGCACCAATTTCCAACATTTGTTATTCCTTCATGCATTCAAGCATTTCACTCCAAATTCTTGCCTTTTAAGAAATTTGCTGTATTAACGGTATTTCATCACGTTGACTTGTCATCTAAAACACAATATTGCTTCATTTGCTTCAGCTAGATCGATGTAGTTTTGACTTAGAAGACATTTTTTTTCATTTATAAGAGTAAGGAACACAAACGGCGGTTAGACGAGTTTTGCTGTTTTTACAATACTGAGCGGCGATAAATTTTGAAGAATGTGTCAACGCATGAACGCGGAACCATGTGGTTGGTAAGCAAGCTACTTACCACACAGCCACCATGTTAGTTCCTATTATTTTGAAGCTTTGGATTTATATTTTGGCTTAGATTGCAGCTGTCTTGTAATTTCACAGCAGCCATCGCAAAGTATTTTAATCCTTTTCTTACTATGTTTCTAGTGAAATACACTGTCTTTTGTTTCGGTTTACTTTGAAAATAAAGAATGGCACAGTAAAGTAACTTTCTCATTATTTATCTGGTGTTGGGAACCTCAATTAACATGAAATCTTAATGGAAGGTTTTAATTTAGATCACTTTAAAATGGGAAGTTTGCATTGTAGATCCAGGGGCAGTCAGGCATATCAAAAAGGTTAAAATATGTCAGAACTGAATAATAGTTATAGTTACACGATGGTGACAGGAAGAACATTTGGTAGTAAAAAAATCCAGCCTTGAGTTACCTCCCCTGTCTCATTAATTTCTCAAGAGGAAATTAATAGTAAAACATTAAAAAAAAGACCCGTTTCAATTACATTAATCTCTAATCGTTATAAAGTGCCTTATTTCTGGATGTTTAATAATTAGTATGTTAGACGCCGGTTCATAATGTCATGGGTTTAATTGCTGGACAGGGTGGAGCCTTGTGTCTTTGAGTAAAGCACTTCATTTCATGTTGCTCCAGTCTATTCAACTGAAAATGAATCCAGCCAACTGCTGATGCAGTCCCCTGTCACTCCAGCTTTCACATCTTTAGGGCTCTACTAGATTAATGGTGGTGGTGGTGGGGGCGTAGGATGTTTGTCTGCTTGTTACTACACAAGAACCTAAAACAGTTAATGATATTATCAAGTCACATTCATTTCTGGGTGATGGTCATTCTTTTTCTTTTCCACATAAGTACCAGCCAGAATTTGAACTTGGATCCTTTATTTTTAAGTTAAGGGTAATAATACAGCTGTTTGCTGCTTAGCCATTGAGGTTAATGATTGTAAAAAAAATTATAATCTTAACAATTCATCTGGGATATTCAGAAATGTTATTATTTTCATTGTTCAGCTAATTTTATATTGACAGATAATTAGGTTAATTGATGTGGAGACGTTTAAAGTATGGAAACATTGAAGAGTTAACTAGAGATATAAATATGTTGTGAGACAAACATAGAGATATACAGATAGGATAATGTTTAATGTATTTTGGATACAATTGAAATGCTACCTTGAAAATAAGTATGTGGTGAAACAGCAGATAGACAGAGAAGTAAATTAGGGTGCATAGGTGCGACCCCTTTTGATATCAACCATTCTTACTCTGAGGACTTTTAATAGGTCTGTGTGTGGACAATTGCATATTCTTCCCTTCCTCTATCATTAATGAAGTTGTTATAATGTATGTTGGCCCCTTTATCCATTTACTATGGCCTACATTATGAACTGGAGTTTTTAGGTATAATTGTATCTATCAGACCCAAGAGATTAAGCTTGTGCTTCAATCCAACTTGCAAAACTAAGTCGGACACCCAACATGTTACAGTGTCTCTTTTGTAACTAACTCTAACCGTGCAAATGAACAGCCTTTGTTTGTTTTCCAATTCAATGTTATGTCTTTTCCATCTCGCTCTTTCTCTCTTTACTTAACTCTATGTGCATACTTTCAGCACCAAAATGTTTGAGTTCAGTCATCCCTTCAGGTCTTTAGAAGCTTTTGTAAGTTGCAATGCACAAAGTCTGAAGGATAGATGGTAGACACAAACTGAATAGCAACTGGAATCCTGAGGAAATAAATTAAATTTATAAGGTGAGAAGGAATTGTACTCCAGTTCTTAGATTTTGTGGGTGAATGCATAGATTTTTCAAGTTATGCTGTCAATAGATATGTTCTTAAGTTAATAATTATTGCATCAAGAACTCTTTACAATTTAAAGTTAATAAATAAATAATTGAACAATTACACCAGGGATTGAGTTAATGGTTATTAAATAATATTAGAATTTAAGAATTATGTGCTTATTAGCATATGTGAGTATGCGTCAGTGTATGTGTGAGTGTGTATGTTTGTGAGAATGTGTGTATATGTGTGTCTATAAGAGTGTGTGAATTTAAGTTCATGATTTACACAAGACTCACATTTAGAACGCTTTTTTTTCTTTGTTAATCTGTTGTAATTTGTGCAGCAAAGTTGAAATAAATATAACTTCAGCAACAATAACAACAGTAACATGATTATCTCTGCTGATCAGATTAATATGGATTTACTCAGACTTTGGTAGTAATACTCTTTTGAAAAAGTAAACAGTAGAACTATTAATCTATCTACATCTCCTACTCCTGACTTTCACTTTCTCTCCACTCTTCCACCTCATCTTTCTACTCCCTACTTCCTCCTTCACACCTCTTCTCTCCTCCCCTTCCTCCACTCCCTTCTACAGTAAGATACATTCACAAATGTTCCTTTAATAAAACAGGTAGCTGACGATGTACAGGATAATGCATGCAAAAAAATTTGCAATGAATTGCAATTTTAAGCTGGAGAAAGGGAACAAAAGCCTAGCGGGAGTTGTTGAGGAAACTCAAATAAAAGGTGAAATAATGTCACATAATTAAGACACTACTTTCAAATTTAATTATTATATTCCTTAAAGGTGAAATCTGACCACTGTTAAGGAAATGACTGATTGCTTCTGACATATTTCAGTCTTATTAAACCTCATTAGAGTAAGAACAGTCAGCTTTAGTCTGCAAGTTTGTGGTAGGGCTAGGGATGGGGAGGGCATTTTTTTTTCATCTTACAAGTAAAAAGAATTACAATACACACACACACACACACACACTCACACAGCAGGCTTTCTTCAGTTTCTGTCTACCAAATCCACTCGCAAGGCTTTGGTAGGCCTGAGGCTATAGCAGAAGACACTTGCCTAAGGTGCCATACAGTGGGACTGACCCTGGAATCATGTAGTTGGGAAGCAAGCTACTTACCACACAGCCATTTCTGCATCTATAATAGTTATTTTTTATTTAAAAAAAAAAGAGTTAAAGGGAAATAACTGAAGTAGACCAACAGCAATAATTTAGATCATTCAGGTTGGTGATGAATGGTGTTTGCAAAAAAAAAAAAAAAATTCAAAATGAATTTAAAATTACATTTTAGTTGGTGAGTGAAAGCAGAGATTTGGCAATAATTGTTAGTGACTCTCAATGAAAAGTGGCGTTAATTACAATAAATTAAGAATTTCACAAAAAAATCATTAATTATCATTAAGGGGAAATTTGATTTTTGTTAACAGGTGATATGAAGGCTACTGATGTAGTGTGGCTAGAATATATTGTGGTGGTGGTATTGGTGATTGTAGATGGTGGTGCATAGTGGCTGTAGTGTCAGTGGTCCTTGTTGTAGTGATTGTTTGTTAGTTGTAGCAGTTGAACTGTTGGTCATAGAAATAGTAGTGGTGTTGGTTAGAGTGAGGTGGTGCTGATGGTAGTTGTAATGGGGTTGTAGTATTGGTGGTATTGGCAGTTGTAGGGGTGGTGCAATGATGGCTATGGTGATGGTTGCTGTGCTAGTTATGTTGGTTGTACTGATGGATATAGAATTGGTGGTGGTGATTATAATGGTTTTGTGGGGTAGAGTGTGGTGATGGTTGTAGTGGCGGCAGTGTGACAGTGGTGGTTGTAGCAGTGTGATTGTAGTGGCAGTTGTAGTGGGGTCTGTAGTGACAGTGAGTGGTGTTTGAAGCAACTGAGGGGTGTGTGGTGATGGTGAATGGATATAAAATACTAATGAAGAGCGATTGAGAGAGAGGAAGAGAGAAACACAGATGAAAGAAAGGTTGAATAACTGAATAAAAATATAAGCGAAGATTTATAGATTTGTACGAATGAATAATTAAATGAATGAATGTGTAAACAGTAGCTGAAGGAGAGGACACGCAAGGATAGGGTTTCCCTTCTTTTGAATTAACGAGGGCGCTTATAGAGTTTGACTCTCCACCTTCATCTCATTCTCCGTCTCACGGACTTTAGCGTACCCTAGTGCTTACAATCCATTTCCATTGCTGTTAATGAATGAGCGAATAGATGTGTTAGTGAATGACTGGATGAATGATGAATTGAATGAGTAGTTGTAAAATTGAAATTTAATCTGTCAAATGATTGTTGAAACACCATGACATACGCTGCCGCCACAAATAACAACACCAGCAACAACAAAACAATTGTTTGAAATTTTGGTACAAGGCAAATCGATTACGTGTACTTCAGTACTTGACTGGTACTTTATCTGATCGATAACAAAAGAATGAAAGGCAAAGTTGAACTCAGAATGTAGTAAAGAGCCGGACGAAATGCCGTTAAGCATTTTGTTCGACGCGTTAGCGATTCTGCCAGTTCACCAACCCCAATACAATAATACTAACCTCAAAACCACAGCAATGACAACATTAACATCAATAACAACGACACCACCGCTACTACAACAACCACCATCACCACTACCACCTCTACAACTACTATGACGACAACAAAGACGACAACGACGACTACCACCACAACCACCACCAGCAACAGAAACGACAATACTACTATATTTCTGGAGATGCGCCAGTTGCGATAGGTGCAGATGTA
>NC_142943.1:30129080-30134080 GCF_046866305.1 Octopus bimaculoides
CTAGTGGGGATGATAGCGGCGGTGGTTGTAATAGTAGCAGTCGCAGTCGCAGTAGAGGTTGTAGTAGTGGTGGTGTTAGTAATGAATAGTAGCTGTTTTATTGCCTGAATAAAGTAAATAAATAAATATTACCATACAAGTAATATAATCTAATTCAACCTCCCATACTTCTTCAATGTAAAACTCAATATTGACAAGAATTTTCTAAGCCTGATTCAGAAACATTTCTCCACAAGGCAGGAATATTATAAAGTATTTAGTCGGCTAAAGTTAAAAGTAAGCTATAGCTGCATGACGAATATGAGGAGCATCACCGCAGGTGGTTGGTGTGCTAAATCATTTAATAAGCCCTATAACCCTGGAAAACATTTCTGCTGCCATTTATCTCCAAAATCCGTCAATTTAAACAACAAAGGACGTAACTGAAATTGTCAGAATAAAGTGTTATGACATTTTGGTAATTTATGAAAAAAATAATTTATTGAGTCACGGTTTAAGGCCCGAAGACACACAATTCCCTAACTCACATTGTAGAACGTGGGAGGACACCTTCAAAAGACTGAACTTAAAACCATAAGTTCACATGAAGCAAAGCAACACGGCCGCATTATCAATCTCTGAATTATATTCGAAAGAACAAAATATTGCAAGTGTTAATATCACCTAATCCATCCTGAACTTCAGCAACAAAAATTTCCATGAACATTCTTTAGTGAAAAGAAAAACTTCTTCATAACCAAACGACAACATTTTAAATACGAAGATATCAAAATTACGAAGACATCAAAATAAATACTACTTTGTTATTCCTAAAAGAACTATCCAGCCTGATTTAATCTAAACACCCGAACAACTGGAAATCTGTAAAGGACCATCCCGTATGCAAGAGAGACTAAACGTTAACAAGCAGACGAGCCACGCTGAAAAAAATCGACTGTGAAGGGTACTTGTTCCAACAGACTGTCCCGTTGGAGCATATATGTATACACCCACCCCCAAACACACACATACAGGGTGTAACAGGTAAATTGGGACCATTTAAATATCTTTATTATAATTGGTATAAATCAAACACTGCAAATTTTATGTTTATGCCAATTCATTCTGGAGAGTTTAGCACTTTTTTCAGCTCAATGTGACCGCCATTTGCTTTCTTTACCTGTTCAATCCATTTACGAAATGATGCCCATACCTTAGCCATTTCTTTCTTTTTCGTTTTACCGAATACTCGCTTGATCGAAGCCTTTAGTGAAGACATACAGTAGTGAGAAGTTGCGTTGGATATTACTTCAACTGCCTCCTATAGCCAAAAATCACACGGATGCAAATCTGGCGAGCTGGAGCGCCAGACATCTTTAGGGACAAACACGGGAAATTCCCTCTTCAAAATTCTTGTACTGTTTTCGAAGAATGGGCGGATGCGGAGTACTGTACAAACATGACTCGATTTGCATCATAGTGCTTCCTAATCCATGGCAACAAACTTCTAAGATTGAGATACCATGTTGTGTTGATTTTAAGACCCACTTTAATGAAATGAGGAGGCATCAATTTCCCATCACTTGCAACAGCTCCAAAGACCACAATGAAAGCTTGATTCTTGCTATGCATAGCTGAAAGAACTTGAGAAGGGTCGTACGCTATCACTCGTGAGTTTTGACGGTTCGTAACTTCGTCTACCATGAACTTCTTTTCATCTACGAAGATGCAGACGTCTCCGCCACGATATTTGAGACGTCTAAGAACTTTGGAACTTCTTTCAGCTCAAATGGTTTTGGAGCAGGTAGTTAGAATGTTATGGTGTCTCCTCATATACGATTTAATATGGAGGTCTTGTCTCACAGCCCTAGAAATGGTCATTTTACTGATTCCTCGATCCTGAGCCAACTTTGCCATCGATTTTGATGGGTTCGATTCAGTCGATCTGCCAAGAAGCGAGGTGTGCCTTTTCGGTCACTGCGAGGACTGTGAGGCTTTCTCTGAAGATCTCGATTTTTCTTCAAACTGGCTACAACCATGAAAACAATAGATTTGACTTACTTTGTGGGTCAAACAATGTCCCCAGCACTTTTGCCGGCGAGGAATAATTCGGCAATTACGCTTCTACGGTTTAATTCTTTGCTGACATTCATAATTTGTTCAATCAGAAATAAAAAATAGTACAAGTGAATATTCAAGTTGAGACTCCAAACAAAATCTATACAATTAGAAACTTGTCCAAATTTACCTGTTACACCCTGTGTATATACGAGGGGTGTATGAAAAGTCTCGAGCCTCAAAAAAAACAAAACATGATACAAGACTTCTGATTATTTATGTTTCATCATAGTCCTCCTCGATGGCTGAACACTTTCTCCAGCGGCGCTGAAGCGCCATTATCCCGGCGTAGAAGAACTCTTTTGTTTGAGACTCCAAGAAACTTCCTACAGCATCTATGACGTCATTGTCACTGGCAAAATGGTGTCCAGCCAGGGCTTTTTTTCATTTTTGGGAATGTGTGCAGCAAATGTGTGCAGTAAATGCAGCTGTTACTCTTTGTAGTGTTGTTGAAGTCAGTGTAGCTAATGCAACTGTTGCAGTAGTTATATTTATTGTGAAGATTGTGAATCGACTGAAGTTGTTACTACTGGAGCCGTAATTACAGCAACTGTTGTTGTTGCACCTGGTGCAAGTAATATTTTTGCTGTCGTTAAGTTTGAGGTTATGCAGTTGTTGCTGTCGCTGCGGTAGTTGTTGTTTGACTTACTGCAGTTAGTGCACGTTGTGTCACTGTTATAGTTTATAGTGATGTTGTTGCAGCTACTGCCGTTATTGCACCTGGTACAGCTGGAAGTTAACGTTGTTGTTGTTGAGATTGTAGAGTTAGTGCAGTTCTGGCTGCTGATGTTGTTGTAGTTTCACCAATTGCAGTTAGTACATGTTGTGTCACTGCTACAGTCTATAATGTTGTTATTGATGTTGTTGTAGCTACTGCCGTTATTGCACCTGGTGCAGCAGAAAATCGTTGTTGCTGTTGAGATTGTGGAGTTAGTGCATCTGTGGCTGTTGATGTTGCTGTTGTTCTCTGACTAATTGCAGTTAGTGAATGTTGTGTCACTGTTACAGTATATAATGTTGTTGTTGCAGCTACTGCCGTTATTGCACATGGTGCAGCTGGAAGTTAACATTGTTGTTGAGATTCTGGATTTAGTGCAGCTGTTGCTGTTGATGCTGTGGTTGTTTCACTTACTGCAGTTAATGCATGTTGTGTCACTGTTATAGTTTTTATAGTGTTGTTGTTGTTGTTGCAGCTACTGCCTTTATTGCACCTGGTGCAGCTGAAAATTGTTGTTGTTATTGAGATTGTGGAGTCAGTGTGACTGCTGATGTTGTTGTTGCGGTTTCCCCTATTGCAATTTGTGCATGTTGTGTCACTGTTACAGCTTTTAGTGTCGTTGTTATTATTGCTGTTACAGCTACTGTTGTTACTCCATCTTGTGTGTCTTTCAAAGGGGCTGTTGTTGTGACTGTGCAATTTATGCACCTATTACTGCTGGTATTGGTGTTGTTTTTTTACAGGTACTGCACTTAGTGTAGATATTGCACTCTGTAGTGTTGTTGCTGGTGTAACTATTGAAGTTAGTTCAGCTGGTAATGATGCTGCGGTTACTGCAGCCATTGCAGCTAATGCTGCCGGTGTTGTTGTTGTTGAGATTGTGCAGATATTGCAGTTTTTAACACTGCTGCCGTTGTTGCAAACTACTGCACATGAGGCAATTGGACATAAAGTGTTGTTGCAACCGCTGCAGCTTCTGTAGTTAATGCAATTGGTATTACTGGTGCTGCTGCTGTTGTTTTTGATATTGCTGTTATTGTTGTTGTTGATCTTGTTCTTGTTGCTGCTGCAGTAGTTGTTGCCGTGACTGCAGTTAATGAAGCTGTACTATTGCTGGTCTTGTTCTTGTCACTGTTGTTGTTGTGGCTGTGGCTGTTGTTGTCGACATCAATGTCGACTCAGTTACTTCTAATGCTATTCCAGCTATTATTGTTGTTGTTGTTATTGTTGCTGTTGTTGTTGTTGTTGTTGTTATTGATGTTGTTGGTGCTGCTGCTGTTGCTGTTGTATTGTGCAATGTGCAGTGCAATAAAGAAGAGGAAATTGGCAAGTTGTGCAGTGTAGCAGCATAATTGCAGATAATTGTCTGTTAGTTGTTTTTATATATATTTGTATGTGTATATATGTATGTGTGTCAGTGTTTGTATGTTCGTATGTGTGTGCATAGATATATGCATAACCATTTGCGTGTATATGTGTATGTATATGTATGTATATGTGTATGTGTATACATGTATATATGCATGTATATATAAGTATATATATACATATACATATATATATACTTATATATATATATATATTTATATATATATATATATATATATATATATATATATATATAAGTATATATATATATATATATATATATATATATATATATATATGTATATATACTTATATATACATATACGTACATACACACACGCATATGTATATGCATATATATATATATATATATATATATATATATATATATATATATACATACACACACACACACATATATATATACATATATACACTTATATATACATATATATATATAATTATACATACATATACATACATACACACACACACACATATACAATATATATACGCATACATATGTATGCATGTGCACACACGCATACATAGATGCAAACATACATATGTTATTACGCACATATACCCTCACTAACCACTTACATATGTTTAAGTATCTACGATACACACATACACACACAGACACACACACACGCACACACACACACATCTTTGCCCTCTCTTTCTCGCACTAATTATTTCTCTTTACCTCTCTCTTTCATTTTATTCTGCCCTCCTCACACTTTCTCCTCAATGTCTCACATTTTCTTTATCATTCTATTCTCTCACGCTCATTATTTTTTTCTCTCTCTCTTTC
>NC_142943.1:30139080-30146580 GCF_046866305.1 Octopus bimaculoides
AGGAAGTTCTCAATTACGCCAGTCTTACACTTGCTAAACAAGTTGGCATTATAGGATCTAGAATGAATTCAGCACTTCAGCAGAACTGTATCCCTCTGTTTCTAACTACTTGGCATGTAAACGATTCATGTATGTATATATATATATATATATATATATAAGAATTTAAGGATTGGAGAAAACGCATGTTATAATTGCATACTTTATTCCTACATATGTTTCAAAGGATTACAACTTGTGTGATCCATAGGGATCTTTGATATTAAAATTATAACCTTCTCATCAGGGAAAGCATGGGAATCATCTTAATCGTAAGACATTAATGTCTTACGTTTAAGACGATTCCCATGCTTTCCCTGATGAGAAGGTTACAATTTTAATATCAAAGATCCCTATGGATCACACAGGTTGTAATCCTTTGAAACATATGTAGGAATAAAGTATGCAATTATAACATGCGTTTTCTCCAATCCTTAAATTCTTAAATATACTCAAATACCCAAAATTTCAAGGAGTTCTTGCCTTAAAAACAGGAGCTAACCACAGTTATTTTGTGTTCTTTGCTACATTGGTTTCTATTAACCCATTTATTCTATCAGAAGAATTTTTATTCATTAAGATAGAAGAAATACACATAATTATATATATATATATATATATATCTGTGTATGTGTGCATGTGTGCGTGCATGAGTGTACATGTGTGTGCATGCATACGTACGAATATACATGCATATATACATACATACATACATACATACATACATACATACATACACACACGTACATACATATATACATGCATAAATATAAATGTATAGGTATGCATATATACATGTATCTATATATGTGTGTGTGTGTATCAACACATATACGTACACACACACACACACACACACACACACACACACACATTCAAACACACACAAGCGCGTGGTTTCTCTCACTCCTTTATTTCCTCTCCCATTCTTACTACCTTTCCCCCCACACACACACACTCTCCCTCTCTCTATCGTTCTCTCCCTCTCGTTCTCTCTCTCTCTCTCTCTCTCTTTCTCTCTCTCTCTCCATCTGCGTGATGATATAATATATGTATTTATTATTCATTTCGGTTCTAATGTCCAGAATGGTGTGGCATCGCTTGATTCTCTTTTTACCTCATCAATGTTGGATGCTAAAACAGAGGATATCAGGGTGTTAAGTTTAGAGGTAACGGAATTGTACACACGTGTAAATGTTGTATATGTATGTATGTATGTACAAGTCTCTCTCTCTGTATATATATATATATATATATATATATATATATATATATATATATATATATATATATATATATATATATATATGGTGGTTGTCTACTCCTTAAACAGAGTCTGACCACCTCCTGCACCTACACCTTAGCCCTTTCATGGCGTCTGATGTGGCTTTTTAAACCAGACAGTGTTTTGAAAAAACACCCACACAGATTGCACCTCTGATTTGCACTACCAATACCTGCAAGTAAGTTCTGCTCATTGTGGATCCTAACATGTCTTTTAAGACCCCCATTGGATTTGCAAACCCTCTGGCACACACCACATTCAAACGTGTGCACAGACATAAAATATATATATATATATATATATATATATATATATGCATAATCATCTACATATACATATATATGCATACGTACACATACATAAAATCACACACATACACACGCACATACACGCGCGCGCACACACCCACACATACAAGCACGTACACACACGCACGCACGCACACACACACACATACACACGGACACGGGCACATATGTACATTGCGTAAGTCTATGTGCATGTGTGTGTGTGTGTCTGTGTCTGTATGTGTGTCTGTGAGAAAGAGGGAGGGTGAGAGAGTGGGAGAGAGATAAAGAGAGAGAGGGAATGTATGTGCATGTGATGTGATTTGGTAGTGTTAAAGTAGAACCAGGTCTGACCAGTGTGAAATGTCGTTAAGTTACTCATTGGACTTGAGCCAGATTCCCGTGTTGTGTGAGTGAGTCATTCACACCAGGAGGTCATTCTTACACGTCTGGAGTGGAAGGGAGAGGGAAGGTGGAGGAATAGTGAGAGTCAGAGAAAGTGAGACGGAGAAGGAGAAATAGATAGATAGATAGATAGATAGATAGATAGATAGATAGATAGATAGATTGATAGATAGATAGATAGATAGATAGATAGATAGATAGATAGATAGACAGACGGAGAAAGAGAAAGAGAGAGAGACTAATCTCTTTTTCTGTCACTCACCCACCTCTACTCATTTACACTACAAATAATATTCAGATGGTATACTTGTGTTGTAGTGGTTGTTGTTAGTGGTAGTGGTGAGTAAACACAAGTATGTATGTATGTGTGTGTGTGTGTATACACACACACACACACACACACACACTTGCGTATATATATATATATATATACATACATACATACATACATATATATATACATATATATATATATATATATATATATATATATATATATATATATATATATATACATACATATATATATATATATATATATATATATATATACATATACATGAGTGGTATGTTGTAATCAGTGCTAAGAGATGGTGATCTGAAATGGTAGACGATCGATTCTGAACAAAAAGTACAGATTTCTCTCCCTCTCTGTCTGTCTCTCTGTCTGTCTCTCTGTCTGCCTCTCTGTCTGTCTGCCTCTCTGTCTGCCTCTCTGTCTGTCTGCCTCTCTCTCTCTATATATATATATCCCCGCATCTTCTCCCTCTTAAGTAATACTCACTATTGCTGTCATTCTTTCATTGAGTCTTCTTTTTAGTACCCAGTCACCTCTCCACTCACTCACTCGCTCACTCACTCACTCACTCACTCACTCTCTCACTCATATACAGTCTACGTCACACTCATACAGTCCCTAACTCTCTCTCTCTCTCTCTCTATCTCTCTCTATCTATCTATCTATCTATCTATCTATCTATCTACCTTACTTCCTCATTCACCCTCTCCCCTCTACTCTTCTTTCTCCCTCTTTTTTAGTCTCCCCTTGTCTTTCTAATTCCCCTTCTCTCCTCTTTCTCTACCCCCTCTTCACCTTTCAACTTTCACTTTCTCTGCTCTCTCTCTCGCATCCTCTCTCTCTCGCATCCTCTCTCTCTTCATTTTCCTCTCATCTACTTCCCCTCCCTCTCTCACGCACTCTTCACAGTCTTTCCCGTCTCCTTATTCCTCTCCCTCCCCCCTCTGTCCCTCATCTCCTCAAACCAGACAAGACAATTTCTATAAAAGAATAATTGATTGAAAGCCAAACCAACAGGATTTCAAATGAAGACGTTTTTGTTCTTTGACTAAATAACTAAAGACTTTATCAAGGGAGGAGAGAGAGAGAGAGAGAGAGAGAGAGAGAGAGAGAGAGAAAGAGAGAGAGAGAGAGAGAGAGAGAGAAAATGGGAGATGGAGGGAAGGAGAAAGAGGAGGCTGGAAGAGTGACAGTTTGGCAGTTGGCCAAGTTGGTAGAGTATCATCAGTGATGGCGTGAAAGTGATTGAAGATTTGTATTCCATTATCACACAGGGTAGGGGTCGAATGGCACCGCGAGACAATACACACACACACGCACAGACACAGACACACATCCTCACACATTTAGGATGCTTTAGCTGCAATATTAAGAGTGCTGTACGTTTGCAGGAATGCAATATGTACCGGTATATATATATATATATATATATACATATATACATATATATACATATATATATATATATATATATATATATATATATATATATATATATATATATATATATATATATATATATATATATATATATATATATATTCTATTTTAATACGCACAGCTATATGCTTTGAGATATTCTTCTATACATTTAGTGCAGTGGTTCTCAACTGGGACCCATATGACCCCTGGAAGTCCATATATGATTTTTAGGGGTCCACGTTAGGTTCACAGTAATATTTTATGGATCCGTGAAAAAGTTTTGCTTTAGAAGTATTTATAGCAAGAAACAGTTAGGTTTCTCTCTCTGATATTTTTTCATAGTTAATGTGTAATAAACGAAAAAAAAAAAAAGGAATTTTGAAGTATCTATAAAACTAATTTCTAAACATTTATTTGCTACCAAATGCATTCACAAGGATTTGGTCGACCTAGGGCTATAGAAGAAGACACTTGCCCAATTTGCTGCAGTAGGACTGACTCCGGAACCATGTGGTTGGGAAGCAAGCTTCTTACCACACAGCCGCGCCTATTGTTGTTTTGCCTAAAGTTGACTCTGATCAAGGAAACTTAAGTTCAGAGTCTTCACAACCGTGACCATCCCGTTCCGTTAAGGATAAGACTACATTATCCGATGCATCCTGCCTTTTTTGCTTTTAAGAGTCAGGATGTGATTTGAAGTATATTTAGTTTCTATTTCTAGTAGAGCGAATGATCGTGTAGAAGCTTCTCGATATTGCATTCACCGAAGTTTGAAATCAGCTATTCATCGGATTGATCTATGATCGATTAAGTCAATGGATACATATACAACATAGAATAATAAATATTCATGAAACCGTTGTCAATCAATACTCATCAAAGATTTCATAAAAGAATTGATCATCAATACACTTAATTCATTATACATGCTTGTAAATCAACTTAGGGTGAAGCCACGTGACCTTGTTGGCACTTTAAAATATGTAAAGTTTATTGACAATCATGTTCTCTCTGTAAGGCACTAAATGTGAAACTAATGGATCTAAACGCATATCTGTGTTTGATGATGATTAGAAATGTTGATTCAAGATGATGGATTATAAAGTATCATTTGTAATGGAAATATTTTAATGGGATTTTTTCGAGGGGTGGAGATAAGATGTTTGGACAATTATAAAGGGCCTTTTAGTGTTTGTTTGTTTTTCATTTGGGCCAACATCAGCTATATAAAACCCAAACAAACGAAATATTGTAGTTTAATTTAGTTACTTTTGCATCACTTTTCGAAAACGATATCAAACTTTTATCTTCCTCTCAGTGTGGATGGCCATGTCCAGGAGGATGGTGACATAGTTGTTGTCGGTGACCACGTTTGGTTGATGCTGCTGCAACCAGTAGCGTAGTTAGATGAGAGAGAGAAGTGATGTTGGTGGTCCACCCCGGGCTGCGCTTTTGTTGATGCGGCACTTTCGGGTCTGCTGCATAAGCCTGTATAGGATCCGGGGTTAATTGGAGCGGCGAATTTAAGGGTTGTTTCAGACGGCACACATCCTTGCTTCGCCACAGCCTGTCACTCCTCAACTCGTCTCGATCTTGTAACTCCACCGTATTTTTCCAGCAGAAGTACATCATTGCTATATTATGCTTGTGGATGTATTCAGGTTTTCACTAATTCCAGAAATACAGAGACAAAGTAGTTGATGGTTTATTTACAACTTTCACTCTTGCATTCTGAATTTGTTCCATCCTTTATGATGTGATGGCAGTCGGATCTTTGGCAGCAATCATCAAACCTTCCGTTACGTTTAACCATTGATTTCCGTAAGGCTTTTAGCCATAGGTATATCTTCAATTGGCCTATATATGGTTCTTGCATCCTCTTTGGCTACTACTTGTGCATTATCTTGTTCTTTCAAGTTTTCTAATGTTGAATCTGGCTATAGAATTTTGCCTTCTCTTTCATTCATTTGGCATAAAATGTTGTCACCTAGATTTCTGTTGGTGAAATTTCAAAGTATGAAGCCCTTTCTTGAATTGCAATATTTCTTTCTTGACTTTCTCTTTTTTTCTGGATTCATTTGACCCGTGCGTGGAGCACAGTGACTGCTGCGATGGCCCATATGCATCAGTCTCAGTCTAATATTTGCATTGGTCGTGGTGCAAATATTGACTGAGACCGACACATACGAGCTGTCGCAGCAGCCAGCGTGTGCAGGTCGAGGCATGCGGCGGCTTCACGCCCTTTGATTTCACAGATATTGTTTTGAGCTGAGTTGGGGTGCTAGATTCCCTTGTTCGAAAATATAAGGACATAGATCGTGTCGTATAGCCAGCTGGAGACGATATCTCCAGGGGATAAATTACAGCAACATTCGTCCTAACCCAGGACTGCCATGTTATGTTGGCAAACAATCTGTTCTCCAAAGTACTGTTGCTAAATATCTCTCGTTGTGAGATTTACAAATAGTAATTTTCTAAATGCCATCAATGTCTATAAATTTACACACACACACACACACACACACACACACACACACACACGCGCGCACACACGCACACACACAAACACACACACACACATATATTTATACACATACATATACATATGTATATATAAACGTATATAAGCTTATACATACATATAAACATACATACACACAAACACGTGCATTTATATGTGTGTGTCTGTGTGTTTGTGCGTGTGTGTGTATTGTATATGTATTCATATGTTTTTTACTGAAAATCTTCCTATGGGAAACTAATGCTATAATTAATAATCTACTTTTCAAGTTGACTTCATGCATTTCAAACTTTTTAAAACCTTTTGGAAATTTTTAGAAACATTTGTTTCTTTTATTCTTTTTGTTTCTGTAAAGAAAAAATCGAATCTTGCTTCTTGATATTTGTAAATTCATGTTTGTATTTAAAAAATGCAACAACAACAACAACAACAACAACAACAAATAATAATAATAATAATAATAATAATAATAATAATAATAATAATGATGATGATGATGATGATAATTTTATAGTAAAAATATATAAAAAATTAGGAGGGAAAAAAATTAGAAAATGGCTGCTTTTCTGAAAGCGAGAAAATCATTTCAGAAAATTATCGAAGTTAATCAATAAATCAATAAGAGAACGGATGGTAAAATATCTAATAATGGATGGAATATATTCTGTTCTGACTAAACCCTTGATTTATATTTATATTTGGTGTGTCTTGTGTGTTTTATTGTGTAATTCGTTGTGTGAGCGTGTGTGTGTGTGTGTATGTGTGTGTGTGTGTGAGTATGCGTGTGTGTGTATTTCACTTATATAAGAGTAGTTTTGGTGTGTTTCACTGATTGTGTGTTCAGAGGTGGCATGTCTTTTTAAGAAATGTTGGCAGTGTATGTATTTCGTATGTTTTCACTGAGTGTCGGGCATTTCTAGCGCGCACGTGTGTGTATGTATGTGTGCGTGTGTGCGTGCGCGTGCCTGTGTGTGTGTGTGTGTGTGTGTGAGTATTTACTATGTAGGCTTTACTGCGCTCGAGCTTTTCGCTTGTAGGTTCTGTTTTAGGCGTTCGCGTGCGTGCGTGTGCATGTGCGTGAGGAGTGAGTGTGAGTTTCTACTCCGTAGATTTTCGTGTGGGATGTTTTAGAATATGGGAGTTTCAGTGTTTGTTTTAGAGAGGTGGTGGTGGGGGTGGTGGAGTGGAGGTTAGAGTGAAAGATTAGAGCGTTTTTAGAGTGGGTTTTTGCTTGAGAGATAGT
>NC_142943.1:30149080-30154080 GCF_046866305.1 Octopus bimaculoides
GCCTTGATAAAGGGAAGTCCTTTGTAATAAGAAAGATCCAGATTCAGAGGTTTGCAAGCCTTCTTCAACAGCCATTCTTCCATGCAATCTAAAGCTAATGGTTGCTGGTTCACATAGAACTTATTCGCGAATAAATGTTTCTTTTCTGTGAGGTAAAGAATATCACCAATTCCGAACACGCAGATATTTCGAACCCAGCGGCCAAAACAAGGGTCACCTTTTTCTCGCCAACCAGCGTATGTAGCCAACCATGGTTTCGTGTTGGGATCTCCTGGGTGCAGAAAAAAGAAAGGGATTTAGAAGACGACGTACAGAAAAGGAGAAAACATTTAGCAGAAGAAAATGGCAAAGAATAAAAAATAATTCGAATTAAATGAAAGAAGAGGTAAATTAGATATTAATCAAATATTTAAAAAGAAAATGTATGCCATAACATTATATACATATACGTACATACATACATATGTTCATACATGCATATGTACATACATACACATGTTCATACATATGTACATACATACATATGTACAAGCATACATACATACATACATACATACATACATACATACAAAAATGCCCTGTTGAAATACCAATGGTGGAGCCTTGGATCTAGGTTAGAACCCGACTCTTTCTCTATTGGCAAGAAATCTTGAACTAAAACTGAACAATGACATACATACATAAAATTGTGTGTATGTATGTATACACACACACATACACACACAAACACACAAACACACACGCACACACAAATACACACACACACACAGACACATACACACACGCACACACAGAGGAAACACTCATGTACTCTGTTCGGAGTTTCGCGACAAGCAGCAGGTATGAAGCTCTCCGATTTCTAACAGCAACGAACACACGTAGTTCCGATCGTTATCTACTGTATGGACTTCTCATCTGTGGCTTGAAGGGGAAACTCTGAGCGGTGTTGTTGTTGTTGTTGCTTCTGCTGCTGCTTCTGCTGCTGCTTCTGCTGCTGCTGTTGTTGCTGCTGGTGATGTTGTTTCATTGTCGGTTATTCCCTACTCAGCTCTGATCGAAATCGACAATTTATGACCAACGATACTCTAATGTTTGAAGATAGATAGAGAGTGGGCGATGTGAAACTCGGTAGAGCGCCGGGCAATATGGCCTGCGGTATTTTAGTTAAGCCTCTTTGTGTTCAGAGATCAAATACAAACAGGGTCAATTTATCCCATCAGTTAAATACCGCGAATCGATCTAACTTAAAAGATTTATCCCTCCCCCACAAAGTTGTGACCTCGTACCTACGTTAGATAGCTTCCTCCTCCTCCTCCTCCTCCTCCTCCTCCTCCTCCTCCCCCTCCTCCCATCCCCTCCTCCTCCTCCTCCTCCTCATCATCATCATCATCACCACCATCATCATCATCATTATCGTTCTCCTTATCGTTATCATTATAATCATCGTTCTCATCATCATCATCATCACCGTCGTAGTCGTCAGTGTCATCATTGTCATTGTCATCGTCATCATCTTCATCATCACTATCATCATTATCGTTATCTCAACCATCGTTCTCATCGTCGTCGCCTTCCTCGTAGTCTTCAGTATCATCATCCTAGCGATTATTATGTTTTATATTAAGATGGTAGGTCGGCCGAAAAAGATGCCTTGCGCCATAAAACTTACGGCTGTTTCTGCAGCTGGCGATACGTGTGCATCTATATATATATATATATATATATATATATATATATGGGAGAATATACAAAAAATAACAACAGACGAGGACAGGTGGTGTAAATAACAAAAGTATATATTAGTATGACGCTCGGGAATACGGAAAGTCTTTGACGTTTCGAGCTACGCTCTTCAACAGAAAGAATACGGAGACAAGGAGAAAAACACGGAGAAAAAAAATTGAATAGTGTTCAGTCAACGGTCAATCATAATAATGGCCGATCATAACAATGACTGACCGGAAGTTAGAAATTCTTATTTCAGGAGAGCTAAGAAAGGGGGAGATAACAAACGGTGATCGGGAACGAGGGGCTGTGTGTGGGAGGTAGACTGCTGGTGATCTTGACGTATGTAGTGTGAAAATGGGGGAAGGGAGAAAGGAAGAAAGTAGTTGGTCAGTTGTAGTGTGTGCGTGGTGTGATGCGAGGGTATTGGTGTGGTGTGCGTGGTGTGATGCAAGGGTATTGGTGTGGTGTGATGTGAGGGTGTTGGGAGGTGGGGAAGGCATGGGTGGAGTGTGGGGTAGAGGTAGGGGTATGTGGGTAGGGTGGGGTATGTGGGTAGGGGTGGGTGGTGGGTGTAAGGAATTGGATGGGGTGGAGTGGGAAGGTAGAGTAGGAGTGTGTTGGGGTGTGGTGGGATGAGCTTATGAGGGGGTGTTGACGAGGAGGGAGAAGGGGAAGGTGGATGTAAGAGAGGGGGAAGATGGGTATGGGAGGGGAGAGGAAGAGAGGAGAGAGGGTGGGTATAAGAGAGGGAAGGGGGATTGAGAGAGGGGGAAGGTGGGTATGGGGGGAGAAAGAGAGGAAGAGAAAGAGAGGAAGAGAAAGAGAGGAAGAGAAAGAGAGTGAGAGAGAGGGAAGAGGGGTATGGGGGGGAAGAAGAAAGGAAGAGAAAGAGAGTGAGAGAGAGGGGAAGAGAGTGAGAGAGTAAGGGTGAGAGAGTAAGAGAGTAAGAGTGTAGAGAGTAGGAGAGTAAGAGTGTAGAGAGTAAGAGTGAGAGAGGGGGGAGTACGGGAGAGGGGGGGGGGTGGGGGAGGGGGAGTACGAGAGAAGAGAGTGAGAGAGAGTAAGAGAGAGGAGAGAAAGAGTAGGGGTGAAGAGAAGTGGGAGTGGAGAGAAGTATGAAGAGAGGTACAAAGAAGTAGGAGTCGGAGCAGGAGGTGGGGGAGGGGAGAGATGGGTGGTAGGAGGGAGGGTGGGGGAGAGAGACAGGAGGAGGGGGTTAGATGAAGAGTGGAGGGGAGTTGAGCCCATGTGGCGCAAAGGAGCGAAGATAGAAGATTAATCCCTGTTCACGGCGCAAACGGGAGTCCGGATGGCCCCTGTGCATGGACAATCCAAACACAGACAGGTGTTGCCGCAAGGAGTGGCCGGCAGAACGGAAGTGGCGTGACACCGGGGTGTCATTGCCGACGTTGATATCTCGGAGGTGTTCCGCGAATCGGTCGGCCAGGCGCCGCCCCGTTTGTCCGATGTACAGGGATTGGCAGAGAGAGCAGGAGAGGCAATATATGATGTTGGTAGACGTGCAGGTGAAGGAGTCGGTGATGCGATAGGGTCGGTGATGGGTGCTGGTGAGGAGGGTGGTGTTGGAGAGGTAAGGGCAAGTGCGGCAGCGTGGACGATATATATATATATATATATATATATATATTGCAAGTGTGTGAATGCGTGTGTGTGTGCGTGCATATAAGTGCGTATATACATGTGTGTTATTTCTTTACTACCCACAAGGGGCTACACACAGAGGGGACAAACAAAGACAAACAAACGGATTAAGTCGATTCTATCGACCCCAGTGCGTAACTGGTACTTATTTAATCGACCCCGAAAGGATGAAAGGCAAAGTCGACCTCGGCGGAATTTGAACTCAGAACGTAGCGGCAGACGAAATACCGCTAAGCATTTCGCCCGGCGTGCTAACGTGTGTGTGTGTGTGTGTGTGTCTGTACGTGCATGTATATATATCACTCTACATGTGTACTGAGGTCTCTATTTCTGTTCATGCAATCAGCACTTATCAGATCCCTGACCTATCTATTAATATTTATTAGAAATATATCTCTCAACCACATAAATTCTACGCTGATCTGCTATTTGTATTGCTTCCTTTAAAATGGTTTTTCGGTTTTGTTTCAAAAAGTCAGATCTATAATCTTTGATATTTTCGTGTTTTGAAATAACAGGAAATACGTTTTTACTTTTCGTTTTTCTTTTTTTTCTTCCTTAAATAATAGATATCACTGTCGGAACAGTGTGACAGTCACATGTTTGGATTATGTATGTGAGTGCGCGCGCATGTATGTGTATGTTTGTATATGTGTGTGTGTGTGTGTGTGAGTGAGTGTGTGTGCGTGTGTGCGCGCGTGGGCTTGTATGTGCATATTTGTATATGTGTGTGTGCGCGCGCGTATGTGTTTCGTTACTGGTGGGGGCAAAAGTAACACTACTCATTACGAATTGCAACATGTAGCATAGCTATGTGTTTAAGGAGCTTGCTTTGCAACAAGGTAGATTCAGGTTCAACCCCATTGCGCGCCTACTTTGGTAAATATCTTCTACTAAAGCACTGGGCCGAGCAATGTTCTGTGAGCATCGCATATCTTTAAACGTAGTCTACGATGTCTGTATAGTACAACAACAGCACCACTGTAAATATGGGAGGAATTTACCATAGTGGATCAAGGATATTTGTGCACGCATCCGTAGCACTTCCTAAAATGTGAATGCAGCGATCTATTGTTGTCTAAAAAAATTTTTTTTCTTTCTTAGCTGTGCCTGATGGAAGGAGCAGTACCCCTGGCTTTGTAGGCTTTGCTAATTCGGAGTGCTAAAGCCATTAAAGTTACTCCTGCACCTTGGAATGTGTCTATATAATGTGAGTATGAATTTGTCTATAATGTAATGTATGTATTTTTTTTTTTTGTTTTCTATAATTTAAATTCTTCCTTTGAAGAAGGGAGCTGGTTTCTAACAAAGATACAAAGTTCCATCTTTAGAATGTAGAAAACAAAAACAACGTCACATGTGAAACCTGAGAAAAGTCTTGCGTAGTTTTACCGTTCCGTTTACAAGGGAAAGGCAAAGGGGCCGATACAGCTTGGCACCTGTGATGTCGCAACTCATTTCTACAGCTGAGTGAATTGAGCAACGTGAAATAAAGTATCTTGCTCAAGAACACAACACGCAGCCCGGTCCGGGATTCGAACTCACACCCTCGCGATCGTAAGCTCGACGCTTTAACCACTGAGCCATGCGCCTTCACTGTCTATGTCTCT
>NC_142943.1:30156580-30176580 GCF_046866305.1 Octopus bimaculoides
CAAATCGTCTGTGCAGGAGGTTGTTCTGCAAAAAATTACGGAACCCTCATCTGTCGTTTACGATAGAAGAATTCACTGTGTGGTGTGTGTATGTGTGTGTGTGTGTGGGGTCTCTCTCTCTCTTTCTCTCTCTCCCTTCCTCTCTTTTTCTTTCTCTCTCTCCCCTTCTCTCTATATATGTACTTAAACATAAATATATATACATATGCATATGTATATATATACATATATATATATATATATATATATATATATATATATATATGTGTGTGTGTGTGTGTGTGTGTGTGTGTATGTGCACTGTATACATAATATATATGTATATATGTTTATACATATGCGTATATGTGTACATATATGCGTATATGTAGATATACATATATATATGCGCGTGTGCGTGTGTTTGTATCTATGTATATCTGCATACACGTGCATATCTACACATACATACACATGTAAATATTGTATATATATGTATAGCTAAAAAGGTGCAGCTGAAGCTAATCCTAAGCTGACATTAGTCCATTGTAGTTTTGTCGCTTGATCCCGCATGTGACATTTCACATGTGCCACTGAGGATGTCTTTGTGACCACAGTGCATGGGTCACTTCCTAGTGACTCGGCATCCACTCTAAGTAAAGTCTTTTTTTCTGCAGAATAAAACAATTTCTGAGTTTTTAAGCAGCGAAAGGTAAAGATAAGGTATAGTTGCATGACAAGTACAAGGAATATCATTGCAGATAGTATATGATCCCAAATCACATAATAATTCCGAGAATCAGGAAACCTATTCTGCGAATCAGGAAACCTATAATTGCTAAGCGTGATTGCTCTCGTGTCACCTCCACTCGATACTGGTAACTTCCTCGTATCACAGTTTCAAGCACCGGCACTGAAATCATATATGATATTTCAAAGTTCACAATATTGACTACTTTAACGTCAACGAGTACAAACTTTGTGATAATTACTTTAGGACACACCAATGGTAAAAATATTCTATCTTCACAAAAACAGCAGACATGTTAATTATTAAGTATCACACAGTGAGACCGAGTTCAGTTTTCTATCCCTAGAAAAATTATCAGGTCATTACATCCAACCATCTAGCCAACTTGTAAGCCAGCCAGACAGCCAGCCAGTTGGGGCAGCTTATATGAGTATTGCCTGTCGATAAAATCATGAAACTCTCAGTAACAGAATGCTGTTAACTAGAACTGCATCCTTACATATTTGTGATATTATTATGATTTTTTTATACCTTTAACTGTGCCGATTTCTCTTTTACTTTGTTCACAGCAATACCATGTATTGGTGGTGGTGATGCTTGTTATATTGGTAAAGCTAATGATGGTGGTAACGGAAACGATGATGATGGTGTTGAAGGTAATGCTAATGATCAGGACTGATGAAGAAGATTTCCAATATTTTTAAATATTGATTTTTTTTAATGATAATGATGATACATTTTGATGATTTCCTGCAATTTAAATATCGATTTCTTACAATAATTATGTTGACGATGATGATAATGGATGGTTGTGGTGGTGGTGCTAATGATGATGATGATGATGACGATGATGATGATGGAAGTGGTGGTGGGATGTTAATGATGATAATGATAACGGTAGTGGTCGTGGTGGATGTGGTGATGAGATGGTGATGATGGTTGTGGTGATTGTGGTGGTAGTGGTGATGGTGGGATGGGTGATGATGAGGGAGAGTAAGAGGGGGGCAGATTCCTTGAAAGGTATGGAGTGACTAAATAGAAAGACAGGTCCATCTTTGGCACTGCAAGGTTCTTCTACATCGTCGAACGACCTGCAATAAGATGCTGCCAATTTTTTCTCGAATAACACACCTCTTAATAAAAAGGACACATTAAACAATGTAGTCTTATACATTCTGTATCGGGAAAAAAGATGGGATGGTCAGAGTTGGAACGCTTTGATTATAGGTTTGTTCGATCAGAACTGACCTATGGTTCAACCAAAACAACAACAGCTATAAGATTGCGACGGCCAACAACGAGCAATGTAGCGTTAGATACTCTTAGAAGAGGGAATGGTCATAGGTGGAACGCTTTTAATTATGGGTCTGTGAAACTCCTCAGACAGTGTTGACCTGGGCCCAAGCAACAACTTTCATAAAGCTATCATTTGTGACAAAACCATAACAACAACAACAACAACGACAATAACAACAATACAACAAAAACAATAACAATATCAATGACATCAACAGCCATACTACGACAAAAACAACGGGATTAACTTGCTTCAACGACAGCAATAAAAGAAAACGCAATAATGATATTAATAATAACGGGCTTTCAGCCATTTTTCAACGAAGTCCTTTGATTGCGATATGATAACGTTAAGTTATGCCTCATTAACTTGATTTTATAATTAAATGAGAGTCAGGAGTCGTAATTAACCGAATTAATTGATTGACACTTGAAGTATAAACACTTGTGTCTCACATCCCTTCTCTGAAGCAATTAAAATTTGTACTGTGGATGTGTAACGGTCAATCTCTGTTCGCAATTCACCGTTGGATCGTTTGAGCTTTCACCAAGTTTTGCTTTATCGTTTTCTCTTTTTTTTTATACCCTTTCTTTTATCATGTTGTTGTATAATGATTTCTAACTTAGGCACTAGCCACAGGCTGTCTTATAACATTATAACCCCTTAATGGCTCGAGCGAAGCAATTCACTGAGATCTATCTATCTATCTATCTATCTATCTATCTATCTATCTATCTATCTATCTATCTGTCTGTCTGTCTGTCTGTCTGTAGGCAGCACTTCTGAGTCTGTGTATAAGCTTGTATATGATTGGGGTTCTGAGGGACGGCAAACTCAAGGGCTACCCCGAGCAGCACATACACAAGCTACACTACTGGTGGAGCGTACTCTCCTGTGTTTATGTACGTCTATTCATTGCGTACCTTCTCTTTTGTGCCATGCATGAAACGCTATATTCAGACCTTATAATTGTACTCAAAAGACGTAACATTTATTTTCATCTCGGTGAGATTCATTAACGACTTAACGACTTATTTGATAGCATAAAAGACGCACAGGCATGTTAGGGTCACTCCAATCTCAACAGTGCATATTCATTAAAAAATGGTTTTAGAGAATTAAAGAATGTAATACAAACCCAACTTCTTTTTCGAGATATTTTTAATACGGTACTTTGTCTTCACTTTCTGATTTTTTAGCAAAAGATCTCCATGCCCTTCCGTATCTCGAATGATAACTAAATTATCTTACCAGACAAAAACGATTGTTTGCCCACCTTTCGGGACCCAGTCCTCTAATATAGTGATTCTCAATTGTTTTTACTCAAACGGCTCTGTCTTTGATTTTGCAAATTCATCAACGCTTCTCTCTAATTCAAGTAGTTTATTTTTTAATTTATATTTCTCTAGCCATTTGAATTAATCTTTAATGCAAAACATAGAAATGAAGGTTCAGATCTAGTTAAAATGAAATCCCAAGGGGCGTTGCAGCCCCTTTGAAAAGCAACGGTCTAATGGTATCCTCATTAGTGTGAGATGAAAACTCGACTAATTTAATTATCAACTTTGAGTTATTAATTTACGGCGGAAAATACGAAGAAAAAGCAGATAGAGGTGTGAAATACTTCGCTAATGATTTTGTTTTTAATTAAAACAAGTAAATCGATTCGTTGATTGCAGGAAGAGTTTACGACGCGTCCACCACCACCACTAATGATGCAATCAGATTCGATTAGGAGATGCTTAAACGAAGCATTGATATTCTGGTGGCGTCGATGGAAGCAACAGCTTACACCAGCGACGACGACGACAGCAACAACAACAATAAAAGTGACAGTGGCGACAACTACCGGACTACTTGTGCCTGTACCGAAACCTTCCAACTTTCTAAATGAATTCCATATCTTTAGAAATAGTTCAGAGGAGCAAAACACACACACACACACACACACACACACACACACACACACACACACACACACACACACACACACACACACACACTCACATTTGGTGTTAGCAATTGAAAAAAAGGGCACTTAAACTTTTCCTGAAGATCCTGTGCACCTACAGGTGAAACTCGACTGACTTGACCCAAATAATATATATATAAAGGGACAGAGAGAGAGAGAGAGAGGGGGAGGGAGAGAGAGAGAGCGAGAAGAAAGAAAGATGCGAGTGAGAGAGATAAGTTTGATAACAGAAAGACAGGCAGTCAGAAAGCAACAAAAGATAAAGATTAGAAAATATATATGCGCACACACGCGCGCTTACGCACACACACATACACACACTCACACACACACACACGTACATACATACACATGTACATTTAAAGACAGAAAGAGATCGAGAGAGGGGGGGGGAAGAAGCGGAGAGAATGAGATAGAGAAAGAGAGAGACAGAGACAGAGACAGACAGACAGACAAACAGAGAGAAAGGCTGATGGAGAGGTGAGAGATAGAGTTCATCGCTAAAAGCGTTAGAGATACTGCATAATCAACGAGTATTTCGTTGGTGTAAAGTGCTGAAACTAGAAACGTCCACTGGGATCAAGAAGTGTTAGATTTTGAAAGAGAGGAACAAAACTCTTGCTGAACACGCCATACGCGCTACCTTTGACGATAGTGATCTTGTGTGGCGGCGGTGTTTTAGCTCGAAACTGTTTCAATTAGTTTGGCTGTCATGTAAGCACAGTGTTGTACATGTGCTGTGTGTTGTCCTGTTCTAGGAAGGCTGAGGTATAAGTTGCTCATAGAAACAGTATAGTGAACTGTAGTACTAAACTGTGGTATCTATTTACAGTTAGGTGGAATGGACTGTTGTCATTTAAGTGTCTTGGTCATGGACACAGTACAATGAACTACATACATTGTGGTTCCTACATGCAACCAGATAGACTTTTCTATTGACAGTTAAGTGTGTTGGTCATGGACAAAATACCGCACACTTTATTACAGTATAATACCTACATACAGCTAGATGGACTGGATCGTTGATAGATAAGTGTGTTCTTCATGAACACAATATATTGAACTATACTACACCGTGGTATCTACAAACAGCTAGGTAGACTAGATTGTTGACAATTAGGCGTTTTGGCCATGATTGGTCATAATCTTTAATGAACAACTTTCGGAGGTTTTATAACACATACCATGACACAGAATTGTATTCAAAAGTAGCAACAGATTTCACAAATTCCTCACCCTAAAGTTAGCATTACCCGAGAATGGCTTCAGCATGAGAACTCCCTCTCTAACATTGTATGTCTTTGCTGAAGGTGATGTAGAAGAGAAACTAGGAGACCTCTAAAGATCAGAGCAGAGGAACATTGGAAACTGTTTATGAGAGGAGGAAGAACATCTAAGTGAGGAATAGCTGAATGCATTTGATGTCAGAAAGGAAACCAAACACCGCTGTGGAATAAAATTTCCATAATCGATAGAGAACCACAATTGAAATTCAGAAAAATCAAAGACACACCACAAAAAACGCTTACTGATAACAGAAACAGCAAGCCTAGAAATAACATTAGTTTGATGTGGCTGCCGTAACTGAAAATATATATTTAAATAACGTAAACATCTGCTTCTAAAGGTTCATGCATCAGTGGCCAGGTGGTTTAAAGCTTTTATTAACTTGAGCTTACAAAATGAAGATTCCTAGATCTAATCCGGTTTCGTAATATCTACATTGGTGAAGGCATGGCGATGTTGCTAAGAACCTTGCATTGCAACGATGGCATTTCAGTTTTAGTACCACTGCCCAGCTTGATGTGTAAGTATCTTCCACTATGGCTCTGGGTCAAGCAATACCTTGTAAGTGAATTTGGTAGACGGAAACTAACGAAGACCGCCGTAACAGAATAAAATAATATATATGTGCATGTGTGTGTGTGTATATATATATGTGTGTGTGTGTGTGTGTGTGTGTGTGCGCGCGCACAGACACACACACGCACACATACACATGTATATATATTTATATATGAGTGTGTGTGTGTATATATATATATATATATATATATATATATATATATCATCGTAAATATACAGGGATTAGCATTGAGTTGCTTCTCCAACATACTGAAAATTTAGAAATAGCAGTCAAAAAACTATTGATTCTAAACTACAAATTTTTCTCTAAATGGATGGCGATATTTATGGCGCACGGTATAGATTAATATCTTAACCGCGAAACGTTCGTATCCAATTAACTAAAGGCAGGTTTGTTTTTGCTTTACACTCTGGTTTTTTGTTCTATGTGCGCCATAAATATCGCCATCCATTTAGAGAAAAATTTGTAGTTTAGAATCAGTAGTTTTTTGACTGCTATTTCTAAATTCCCTGCCCTTATTCTTGTATAATTTATATTTGATACCTCTAAGTTAGATGGTTAAACCGTAATCCCTTCACACGGGACTTTTTTTCATACGGGACTATTTTGTGACGCACATGGAATGGATTTCTTTTGAGATGGGATGCCTGAACTCGCTAGCCGATGAATTCGTAAGTGCCTTTTCTTCTCGTTGATTTTTGGCGTCGCATGGCCAGAAATTACCGTGAATTTTTTAGAGACACTTTCAGATTTATCAGAATATTGGGCTGATGAGACGGAATAGATTAATATCTTAACCGCGAAACGTTCGTATCCAATTAACTAAAGGCAGGTTTGTTTTTGCTTTACACTCTGGTTTTTTGTTCTATGTGCGCCATAAATATCGCCATCCATTTAGAGAAAAATTTGTAGTTTAGAATCAGTAGTTTTTTGACTGCTATTTCTAAATTTTTAGTATGTTGGAGAAGCAACTCAATGCTAATCCCTGTATATTTACGATGATAAATGATTTTACCGATAAAGGTTTTTTTCATACTGAGCTACTTGGCAAAATTGTTAATTATTAATTCTATTACTAATTGACGATTCCCTGCCCTTATTCTTGTATAATATATATATATATATATATATATATATATATATATATATATATATATAGGCGGACTAGGCATTCCTTCCGTTTTTTTTTTTTCTTTTCATAAACCCACGTTTTCAGCTACGAAGATTCCGAATCTGTAAAAAAATTAGCATTTCAAAATTTAATTTTAAGTTTCTTAATTTTACACTTTATTTTAGAATTTTTTGGGGGCGGCGAAATACATGGAAAAATACGGAAATTATGATTCTGAAAAAACTTTTTTTTAAATTTCAATTTTTCAAAAAAAAAAAAAACATGCCTCCCCCACCCCTCGCAAATGTACGGCATATACACAGGATGTTTTTAAAACTTTCCGCCCATGGCGTATGCGAAGGGGTTTTCCAGCCCACGCATTAAATAGGCCTTCAAGAAATGTCTCCTCATGCCCCCTCATTGAAATTGAAATTAAAAAGATCTTTTTTTTTTTAACGAAATCATAAATTCCAAATTTAAAAGAAAATTTTTTCAGAATCATAATCTCCGTATTTTCCCGCGTGTTTCGCCCAAAGAACTCTCCCCAAAAAGTGAAAAATGAAGGAATTGTGGTGGGGAGGAATTAAATTTTGAAATCCCAATTTTTTTACAGACTTGATCGGTCCGTCTTGTCCGCCTATATATATATATATATATATATATATATATATATATATATATATATATATATATATATATATATATATATATATATATATATATATATATATATATGTATATATATATATATGTATGTATGTATGTATGTATATATATATATATATGCATGTATGTGCATATATATATATATATATATATATATATATATATATATATTGTTTCTTTTTAAATACACTACTACATCTAAAACAAAAAAGACGAGATGCTTGCTCACACTTTTAATTATATAAGCATTATAAAAAAAAAACTCGTTAGCTTTACTTACCTTTGTATCCTCCAGGTGTGTTGAGGTGTTTATTAATTTGGAGATGGTTCAACGTGGCCCAGTAGTATTCATCCGGACTGGAGATGTCTTGCATCCATTGAAGAAGATCTCGAGCTCGTTTGTCAAAGAGAATATACTGGACAAAACTCTTGCTGAACACGCCATACGCGCTACCTTTGACGATTGTGATCTTGTGTGGCGGTGGTGTTTTCCTTTTGTTCGTCCGTTTGATGTAACTAGTTTCGTCTTTACGTGAAAAGTAAATTGCATGACGGTATTGATATCGTTCTGGTAGCATCCGCTTTCCAGTGATACCTTCGATATCATTGGCTCCATTATAGACCTTCAGAATCTCTACGAGTTCAGCGTTGGTTTTAAGCGGGTACACTTGACTAGGTAGGTTGATAAAATATTTCCAACTGCCGTTTCTCGATATGAGATCCATCATGCAGTTGATGTCGGCTTGCAGACGAGAAAATGATGAATAGACGACCTCTTCAAGTTTGGAAGCGATGAATACATTATCAAAACACGTGACCAATTGTATGACTGCATAGTGGAGTTGGAACGGTGACTTGGCATCGATATGCAAACAGTACCAGTTATGAGGCCGATAAATGGCACGTAAAAGTTTTTCAACTTGGACAAAATCTTTATAAAACAAAATGCTGTAAGCAAGTGGGAACTTATGTTCTTCCGGAGAAATATCTAGAATATAATTGTGTTTCTTTTTAAAGCTATCACAGTCTGAAAACTGTCGAAGGATTTCATCTTCCGGAGTTGGCTTCATATCCTTCATCACATTCAATGCATGCACTAATTCTGTTTCGTTCATGTTAAAGATGGCTTCACAGTTTACCGTCTTTACGAGACGGTTTTCCGGATCACAATAAGACGGCCGATTATCTGACGCCTTTCGAATCGTGCCGCCTGCATGACCCGACCCGCCAGAGTCTCTGTCGTCTGCCGAAGTGTATTTCCTCATTACGTGACTTGAAAAAGAGTTCAGTTTGAAGACTGCATATGTGAAGGTACAAGTACCAGTAAAGAACAGGACTATTAACAACTTCTTCCATTTCCGACTGATACTGCTCATGGTTTTGTTCCGTTTCCGTTTTCCTCCGCTCTGTTTTTTACGGGAACTGGGCCGTGACGATGATCGTTTCGACCTGAAAATGTAGATTGCCATATATAAATATACATATATATACACATATATTCATAGTTTCTGATTTAGGTACGAGGCCAATAATTTTAATGGAAAGGGGCGAGTCGATTGAATCGAGCCCAACACTCGACTGTTTGTATACTTTATCGACCCCGGGATTGGATGGAGTAAATAAACAATGAAAGTGACCTTGCCAGGATTAAAACTTTGAACATACAACAAATATTGCAAGGCATTTTGTTCGACCGTCGAAAGGCTTTGTCAATCCAGCGCCCTGGATAGGCATACGCACGCACACGTGCGCGCGTGCACACACACACACACACACACACACACACACATATATATACATATATATAAATACACACACACACACACACACACACACACACACACACATATATATATATATATATATATATGCATATAGACCAGCAGATAAATATTACACACTTAATGGTCTTCAAAAATACATTTATTTTTTGCGCTCTTTCCTTTTCTCTTCATTACTTATTTCTTCTCTATACTCTAATTAATCTCCGTGTTTAAATATATACACACAACATTAATCAATATATACATAAATATATATTATCGACTATATATAAATACAGCTACAATATTATATTATCAGTGCTTCAAATATTTCGCCAATAAATGAACATAACATCAGATCATTAATAAGTTCTAGTTGTGACACTATAAGTAGCTTTACAAAACGTTTTAACTTCTGGTGAACACTCGGGCTTAGTTATCAATGTTCATTTGGTCCAGTCTAGAATACTTGATCACAAGTAATACATAAGACATGCGTAGCTATTGTTCCCGTGCGTGTGTATTATCACTTAGTATAATATTTATTTCTCTCCCTTTCTCCCGCTGTTTGTCTAATTACCTTTCCCTCCACCTCTCCTCTCTCTCGCTCACTTTCAGTATGTGCATGTAAGTGCATGCCTCTGTGTGTGTATATTTGTTCATCTAGGAATATATGTATATATGAATATGTATGTGTGTGTTCATGCGTGTGTGCGCTTGTGTGTGTAAGTGTATATATAGAGAATTCTATGCATGCTTATTATTATATTGTATTAAGCTGCGTTGTTTTGTGATCGGTATATTTACTATTTTATATAAATATGAACCCAAGTACACACAATCATATATATTCACAATCGTACACACACACATACACACACAAGCACACACATATATGTGTATACATGTACGTATGTATAATATGTATATATGTTCATGTATATATGTATGCATATATGTAAGTCCGTATGTATATATATATATATATATATATATATACATATATACAGCATAACATGTGTGTGTGTGTGTAGATATGTATGTATGTGTCGGTGTATGTATTGCAAAGTGCAGAGTAAATCAGAAGAACTGAAATAAATTTAGAAAGCTTTTAGTTGCGTTTACATTTTGCAGTTTTCTATCACAACTAAACACTTTCTAATATATATATATGTATAAGCAAGTTTATATATATATATATATATATATATATATATATATATATATATATATATATATATATATATATACAAAAAATACATAGGCAATGCGCACTCGCTATGCTAGAAACGTTAAAAACCCATTCCTCTTTCCACCTTTTCTGATCGTTAAACTAATACATTCCATGTGTACGTCCTCTTGCTGTTTTGTTATTGTTATTTTTTAATGTTTGTTTGTTAATGTTCAACTTTTAATATTCAATTTGACTATATGTGTGTGTATATATATATATATATATATATATATATATATATATATATATATATATATATAAATGAAATATTCAAACACTGAGATTTGAAGTTAGATGTCACTACCGTTCATATCACCTGTGGATAAATTCAAAATTTGATGATATCAGCAGTAGTAGCATGGGTGGAACGCAGTTATGATAGCTTTAAGGAGCTATGAAATATAAATTTGCACGAAGCGTAATGATGCTTAATGAGCATCTACCTGCTAGAAATAAGAGCTAAGTCTTAAATAATCCACCGTAGCGCACCAATATAGCAGAGAAAAACAGTATGCGAGGAAAACAGAAAGAATTAAAACATTTAACAGCACAAATAAAAATATTATGCAATTAGGGGTATCCGCAAACCAGGTTTCGGCTTTAGGTTATTCAACCTTGAGCCTCGTCAGTGTGGACTACCAGTTTAAATCCATGATAGATAAATCCATGATCTGTCTGCATTGTGCGTTATCGCATTGGCGACCACACAACTGTTTCTTCAGAAAATTCGAGGCCGTTCGAACAGAAATCACATATCATCATCATTATCGTTATGTGCAATTGATATAAGAAATCGAAAAGTAAATACGCAAGCAACCAAATAATCAAAAGAATATTGTCAATATCTTTATTTAAAATGGCCGTCGGTAGCAGCAGGCTGTGTAAGGAGTCAGACAAACTGTCTTATGGTGTGTTATTTTGTCTCGAGGTCATCTTTGCCTTTCGTCCTTCTGAGATCAATAAAATAAGAAGGAATCAGGTGTAGAGGATCGATACTACACGCCGCCATTATGAATTTATGGGTTTGTGTCTAAGTTTAAAAAAAGACAAACTTATCTATTGCAATTATTAATGAAGGAGAATAATTTCTTCTATAATGCTTCAGGGCCTAGAGGAACAGAAGGAAAACAAAATACAGCAGACTGTGGGACAAAAGTCAACAAAAGGTGCAGGCATGCTTGTATGGTAACGAGCTTGCTTCCCAATCACATGGCCTCGGGTTCAGTCCCACTGAGTGCCACCTTGGGAAAGTGTCTTCTACTATAGCCTCGGGCCTACCAAAGCCTTTTGAATGGATCTGGTAGACGGAAACTAAAAGAAGCCAGTCGAATATATATATATATATATATGTGTGTGTGTGTGTGTGCATGTGTGTGCGTGCGTTTATGTGTGTGTGTTCGTGTTGGTGTGTTTACGTCCCCGTAACCTAGTGGTTCGGCAAAAGAACTGATAGAATGAGTAACGGTCTTTAAAAAGAAAATAAATACTGGGATCGATTAGTTTGACTAAAATTCTTCAAGGCGGTGCCCCAGCATGGCCGCAGTCTAATCGCTGAAATAAGTAAAGGACAAAAATAATAAATATTAATGAAATGTTCTTCATAAGGGGGAAAACAACAGAACGTCGGATACTCCCGAACTCCAGAAAGTTCCGGATTATTCTGATACATCAAAAGCCTTAAAAATTGCTGGTTTCCAGTTTCTAGCCCCTTGTTTACGGCTATATATTCAGTATAGGCCTATTTAAACTCATCAGTTTTGTCACTCTCACCTTCTATTCATAAAACACATTATTGCGATAAAACGCTGAATACCCCAGGTCATGGCTCCATGGCATCTGACTGCACTGTTATGACTTGTGACTTAGAGTGGAAGGGTGTTAATATTATGAAGAACAGGGGAGACTACCTATCTGCTCCAATACTAGGAACGTAGTACTTCTAGCTATCGCTGGGAAGTCCCTGAATAAGATCATTCTCCAAATATTGACCCAACCAACAAGGCTATGAAGGACCGCTGACAATGCTCCTCTCTGATGAAATGAAGCCGGGTTGAATGAGACCGTGACAACCTCTTGAAATTAAAAATTCAAGAATTTAAATAAAAAATTGTATTTTACTGGAAGTGTCCCAGACCGGCCCCATTTATGATACAGCATGGAGCGGAAACAAAATGTCAAATTACGATAAACAGAATAGTTTGTCATGGTAGGATTTGGATCGTCAAATAGTTATGATGAATGACAATGTCTGGTGGCCTGCGCGTTACGTTCGTTACGATCATACTAATATTGGTATTAGTTCTCATGCATCTTTATTAACTTGTGTTCGCATTTGCATATAAACAGCAGAGTAAATAGAATAGTATTCAAGAGCTATCTAATGGGATAAGTACAACTTTTCACTGCATAATATGCTAAATAGTAACGCGAAGACCGTTTATAATTGTTTAGAACAAATTAAATAGGAAGAATTAAAACGCCTTATCCCAAAGCTGACTGACATAATTTCGAGGTGAATCTCCTGCCATTTCCCAAAAAACACGTTGAAAGGTGATAACATGTGTTATGGAATTGAGTGACCTAATTCTGTGTAACGCCAGAGTTCGTTCTGTGAGGAAACGTAGAAAAGAGTGAGAAAGCAACTCACGTAGTAGAGCGACAAAGCTTCGTGTAGACTTCTGGATGACTCTGCCTGGGGTTCAATTTACCAGCTTTTTATAACCCCAACAGAGTTTCTAGAAAGTTCGACCAAACGATTTAACAGGAAAGTTCCACCTCACCATCGGGTTCTCGCTACAACAGCAATGAATATCCGTCGGCTTCGACGCTGAGAAGTAGTTATTCGATCGCCCGAAATTACCTGCAAATTGGATAAGCGTGTAAGTGGCTGAGTATTCCACAGACATGTATATCCTTAAAGTAATTCACAGGTGCAATCATCATAACACACTGTGTGAGAAGACTCTATCTTTCGAATTACATATCACTCAACGAGTTTCTATATAGTTTCCATGTGTCTGAGGTAATGGAAAATGATGTTTGTCGAAGATGTCACGCAGTGGGTTCGAACCGTTGACCATTCGGCCACACTGCATTCACATGGAAAATATGAATATATAATGCACTAAATAAAATTAAATCTAAACACATAATATATTCACTTCACAAAACGTATTGAGTATTTTACAATCTGCACAAACACAAACACACACACACACACACACACACACACACAAGCTCATATATATATATATATATATATATATATATATATATATATATATATATATATATATATATATATACATCAGACATGCATGAGCACACATGTGTGTGTGTTTGTGCACGCGCGTTACGAGAGAGTCTACTTCCTGTCTGGTCAGCTGAATTTCCGCATCTAGCGTACATCTTGCTATTGTTATTGGTGACATCAATATATCGGATGGCGGTGGCGGCAGTGGTGGCAGTGGTGCGGGGGTGGTGGTGATGATAGTGGTGTTAGTGGTGGTAGTAATGGAGGAATAGTAGTACAGAGGGCTTTTGCAGTGGGAAGGGCATCGATGGTGGAAATGGGAGGAGACGTGATAGTCGGAGTGATGTCGGTGATGATGGTAGTGGTAACGAATGATGATGATGATGGTGGGGGGGGTGGTGGTGGTGGTGATGATGTTCATGGTAGTGATAGTAGTTTGTGGTATGGTAAGGGCGGTGGTGACAGCAGGGGGTGGTTAACAGAGTAGTGTGAAGGTATTGGTGAATGTAGTTAGGATAGTGAAATTGGAGCAGTGGCAACACCAACACCCCCACAATCGCTACCACCTTTTCCACCACCACCACCACCACCGCCGCCACCACCACCACCGCCATCACCGCCATCACCACTGCCAGGAACAGCAACAACCGTGGCAATGATGTGATTGGTTCTCCGTCGGCGTCTCCGATGAGCATTCGAGTGTTCGATTAACTGAATTCCTTGTGAAATTGGCGTGTGAGTAGCTGAGAATTCCATACACACGTGTACACTTGATGCAAATGCTCAGGCCAAATCAGCGTGGTACTACGTGGACTTTACAATACTGCAGTTTGCGGGGAGGGAGAGAGAAAAAGAGAGAGAGAGAGAGAGAGAGAGAGAGAGAGAGAGAGAGAGAGTGAGAGAGTGAGAGAGAGAGAGAGAGGGGGCAGACAAAGAGCGAGAGAGAGAGACAGAGTGAGATAGAGAAAGACAAAAGAGAGGAAAAGAGAGAGAGACAGACAGACAGAAAGAAGGAGAAGAAGAAGAAGAAGAAGAAGAAGAAGAAGAGGAAGCATTGCTTTCAGCACTCGAGTGGTATCTTATTTTATGATCCCTTCCCCACCGCCTCGCCAAAAAAAAAAAAAAATGAATAGAAATATTAAATTGAGAAAAAAAATTAAAGGTTTAGCTGGCATTCGCAGGATTCGATCTCAGAAAGCCAGAACGAATGATTCCTATGACCCTGACCATTCGCTGCCTTAAAACTATTACTAACAACAACAACAACAACAATAGTAGCATCAACAACAACCCTACCAACAACAAAAATAGCAGCGCAAAACCACACCAATAGCAACCACAATAACAACCGCAGACCACAGCAATAACAACAAGCTTAACTATAACAACAACCACCACCGTCACCCCACCATTACCACTACCACTACTACTACTACTACCACCACCGCCACCACTCAGTTATATATATATACGAAATTGAGATAACTAGTGTCGTTGTTGTTATTGATGTTGCTGTTGTTGTTTAGTTCCACGTCGGCTCTAATAGCGCAGCATTGTGATTAAAGGGAATCCAACCGCAACCATCGCATCTTACTTTCTGTACATCTAAGTCTGCTACCTTGAAAGTATCCCTTTTTTCTAAAACAGTAGATATAAAGGTAGTAGTAGTAGTAGTAATAGTAGTGGTCTAGTGGTAAGGTGGTAGTGGTGGTGATGGTGGTGGTGGTGTGTGTGTGTGTGTGGAGGGCGTGCGTGCGTGTGTGTGTCGTTGATGCGTATGGGGGGGGGGGGGTGATGAAAGGTAAATGACAGGGACCGTGAGGTCTGGCGCTTGTGGCAACCGACGGTATTTATCCCATGTACAGCCGCTCTTTCCTTCTTAGCATTTTCCTGTCGTTATTTGCATGATATTGAGGTAAAAGAAAAAGATGTGAAAGTTTAAAAAAACAAAACAAAGCAAAAAAAAACAAAAAAAAACTATTGTTTAGTTTTTCTCGTTAATTTACATGTTTAGAGGGAAAAGAACCGTTTGTCTCCTTTTACAGACGACGCTAGTTATGGACATATGTTTCGGTCTTTCAGACCTTATTAGTGTAATATTAATCCAGCCAAGCCTAATAAGTTGACAAGCTTTTCTCTGTATAAAAAGACTTACAATTATTTTAGTCCTGAATAATTTGAATGGTTACAAATAAAAATGTGCCAAGGAAAGTAACTCGAATGGGCTGATGACATGAAATTAATGGGTGATATATTGAAAGCAGGACCATACATAAAAATGTCTTTGATTAAAGTGTCGGATTGTCTTTCTCTATTCTGGAATAATTCACGACGGATCCAATATAATGTTTATTAAAACATGCTGTCGTTATTGTTATTGTTGTTGTATTGGCCACGTGTGGTGCTTGTGACTGATCTAAGTGTTACGTGGCTCGGCTTTCTTTATTATTCATTCAACAAGTACAATGGATGTTGCTTTTTCTATTTTTGTCTGCAGTGTGTGTGTGTGTGTGTGTGTGTGTTGTGTTAATGCGTGTAATGGTCGGTAGCATTTTATGGTCTCTTATGCTGGTAATGCATATCGAGACGATTGGATTGATAAGTACTATTTTTAATCTATTTGTTTTGAGCAAAGTTTGTAAGTGGTTTAATGTAGGGTTCTAGTGGTTCTGACAGACTGTCTGTGGCGTCACATGTGTATGATATTTTGTTTGTTTTAAAAATTTTAGAAATGACATGTATATGCAGATTTAAAAGAATGGGAGATAGTACGAATCACCGTGGTACACCATTCGGGTTATTACATATTCTGGTTATGTCATGTCAATACAGGTTAAAAAGAACAGGTGACAAGACGAATTCTTGTACACCATTCAAGAAATAGCATACGTGTAGATACAGGTTAAAAAGAAGAGTGATAGGATGGATTCTTGCGGTACACAACTCGAGTAATTACATACGTGTAGGTACAGGTTAAAAAGAACGGGTGACAGAACGGATCGTTGTGGTACATCATCCGAGTAAATACATATATGTAGCTACAGGTTAAAAGGAACAAGTGACAAGACAGATCCTTGTGGTGCACCATTCGGGGAGCTACATATGTACATTAATACCTCGATATACGAGTTAATTTGTTCTCGGAGACCGCTCGTGAAGCAGAACAATATTTTCCCACAGTAGCAAAGTTATAAATCGTAATTCGTTCCCAGAAAAATATTTTACCTGTAAAATTTATAATACTCGTAAATAAATTCCAATAAAACAACAGTAGAATGTAAAGAATATTTTATGTAAAGTAAAAAAAAATGTCAAAATCATTTATAATAAAAAATATTATTATGATCGTTTTCTGGATCACTTTCACTCGCACTAGGCAATCGCACCATCACTTGTAGACGCAATCGCCGATTCACAAGCACTCGTAGACTAACTTGTAGATTTCTTTTTAGAGAACAAATCTAGAGCTGTTTGCTTAGAAGAAGCCTTTTTTCGCTTTCTATAAATTTCTCGGTAGCATGCAGAAGCATTTGTTATAGAAGTAGAAACTTTTGCACTTCATTCAAAATTTGGATCTTGTACTTGAAAAATAAACTCGTGAACCCGGGGCCTCTTAAAGTGAGGTAATACTGTAATTACATGTATCATGGTGCCGGACAGACGGGATTTAAGTTGTTTCTTAAAGAAAGATATGGAGTATTCTATTCATAAGTAAGTAACGGGGAAGGGAAACAAACGTTTTAATGATGTCTTTGGTAGTTCGGACGATGTAAGTTACAGAATCGGCTAAAGGTAACAGCAACTCAGGTGACTTTCCGTGGGGGCGCTACGAGCTAAAGGGATGTCTGGGATCTTCCCAATACAAAAGGTAAATAATTTGAAAATAGAAAAGAAATGGAATAAAAATAATAGTGAAGTGAAGCTTATTTTTAAAATGTTTTATTGGTGTGTATGGAAATGGAGGGAGAAGACGATGCTTAATAAATGGGAAGATTTGAAACTTTGACGTTGTATTCGAACTTTGTTGGAGCTTGTATTATTGTAGCGAACACTTTAACTCTTATATTTGTAGTTTAACTTCCAAGAGACTCAAAGCGCTGCTTAGACGAGATGCTAGTAGCCCTAGAGCCACCCCTGTGCATGTAAGATTCTGTTGTTGTTGTTATTGCTATAATCATCTTCCATTCTTTGAGAGTTCAAAAGAGGATAATGACATCAAGGCCGTGTCTTTGGTAGATATAGGGAAAATAGGAGCGAGTATTTCTGTAATGAACACACACCGCCTAAAAGAAGAGGTGTTCTCCAGTGGCGAAAAACAACAGTGATCAGATTATTACGTTAGAATTTGGCAACGTATTAAGAATGATAGATACGATATTGTTTGAATTCTCGGTATTCTGCATGCACCTCATGAATTATTTGTTTGGCAGACATCTACTCGCATCACAAATAGTTTGTTTGCTAGTTCTTATAAACAAGAGATTGTGCTTTTACGAGATTCATTCGTCCAACCGTGGCATAGCTTCCACTAGGGAGACAGAAAGGCGTCGAAACACCATAATGTCTCGAACTTTTTTTACACCAGTGAATCGCGTGTGTTATGAACATACATTGCCTAAGCGAGAAGCTGTTTTCTGTGGACGAAAAACAACAGCAGTCAACAATCTATAGAACATATTAAAACAATAAACTATTGTTTGAATTTTCACTGTTCTGCGGGCACCTCATAAATTGTTAATAACAGTTATTTTAGTACTTTAAAAATCAATTCAAACAAAATATATTTCAACAGAAATATTGTAACGAAAAGACTAAAACATAATGGCTAAAACATAAGAGCTAAAACATACCTCAATTCATTGCGGTCTCTGTGAGTATTTTAGGTGTATATTTGTGACTTTAGTGGATCCCTAGGGTCGTGATTTCTCCGTTGATCAGCTGATTGAAGGAGTTTCCAAGGTAATTGTTGAGCTGGAAGTGTACTCACAGTCGGTTTGCTTTTTAAAGTCCCAGTAATTGATTTTTGGGAAACTGCTTGATAACAAAATATGTTTGTTGCTGCTGGAGAGTCGTTACGTTATTTGTAGTTACTATGGTGGTGTGTGAAGAGGTATGACCATTGTTGATGTCGAGATTGTTCTTTTTGTAACTTGTTGGAACAAAAGAAAGAGGCAGGCTCTTTAGGTCCTGCGAGACTGATGTCATTAATGTTCCTCTTGCACCTTTATACGTTGATGTTCACGGTGAAGATATGAGAAGGGAGGGGGGAATTGCAGGGGGAGCGACGTTCTTGGAAAGGAGAGCTGGGCATAGATGTCGAAGTGATCAGTGCAAGGCATCAGAGGAAGAGTTGGACACAAGAAGAGGAGGGTGAGGAGGATGGGGGGGTGAGGACAAGAAGTATGAGGAGGAAAGGAGAGGAAGAAGAGGAGGACGGACGATTGGATTTGAAATGCTTGAGGTGCGAGGCGGAGGAGAAAGAAGTGGGAAAGAGGAGGAGGAAAAGGAGGATAGACAAGAGGCGCATTCCTGATCCACTGATGGTGCCCGAGCCCAGCGAGTTCCAAGGAGTAAATGTTATTATAGTAACGGTAAAAAAAAAAAAATAATAAAACATCAAAGAGAGAACACAGCACACGGCACACTCTTGGAGCCAGACTTTATGCCGATCAGTCGGGCGGCACTTTTAATAGATGGGGTTCTAGGATGTCATGTGTACAGCAGCAACACTGTCACAGGTCTGAGAGCAATATTCTAATTACTTTGTGTATTTTTACTGCTTGTTCTCGGGTTTAATGTCTTCATACAAATGACTGATAGTTGGAGTTTCGTTTTTCTAGGTTGTATTCGGTATTTCCTTGTTTAGCTTATTGATACTTATTGAAGGTGAGCCATATTTCTCTTTGTTACAAGATGTCTGATTTTTATCATATCAGCTGTTACAGTTGTTATTCGAATTAAATTAGTTTACATGACTTTGTGGGGACGTGTATTTTTGTTGGGTGATGATTTGGCTATAAATATTTAGCTACATATGCGCACTCATGTATTTATATCTATCTATCTATCTATCTATCTATCTATCTATCTATCTATCTATCTTTCTT
>NC_142943.1:30184080-30216580 GCF_046866305.1 Octopus bimaculoides
TATATACATATACACATACATCTATGCACACATGAATACATTCATTCATTCATGCGTACATACAAATATCTTGTCATCTGCGAACATACACGTGTGTACGCATTATATTCCATTATGAATATACATCGACACATGCATACACATACTCACAGGTGCACATGTTAATGAACATACATGTGTGTGTGTGTGTGTGTGTGTGTGTGTGTGTGTGTGTGTGTACATACATATACTGATACATAGGTATGTACACACACAAAGACAGAGGCATAAGCATGTTTGTGTATCTATGTGCAAGTGCCTGTGCGTGTTTGAGCGAGTGTGTTTATGTGTGTGTGTGTGTGTGTGTGTGTGAACTCGCGCTCATATGAAGTTTACGGAGCATGGATATATATACGTAGATACACATGTGTAGTTAAAGACATATATCTATAGACTTTCCTGTTTACACACACACATGCACGTGCAATCTTATACACACATATGTACATATACATACACACACTCACCTTCAAATACGTTCACACGCACACACACACGCAAATAATTACGTAGATGATAAACACTGAAATTAGAGATTACGTCGATACATCTATATTCACACGCACATTGCTATGTATTATACACACACACACACTCACAAATGTACACATGTACACAGTAGTCATCGAATTTCACACACACAAATACACACACATACACACAAATACACACACTCACATACACACGTGCGCGCGCGTGTGTAGAGCTTATGACACTGCCACCACTACCATCTCTACAGGAACCATGGAAACCTATATGTAATGTCTCTGCCTTCCAGAAACAGCAGCCAAAATCTCGCTAAAAATTCCATGCTGCTGTTTATTACTGTAGTCCTCTGTTACCTTTGCACCCCTGCAACGTAGGAAAAAAAGAAAACAAGGCAAACGAGATGATCCCCTGACAGGAGATTCTTCGCTCTATAAGATCGACTCAATCAGGATTGACCTGGGGTTAAAGAACAACAACAAATAAACAATGTGGCAAACAAACGTGACAAGATAAAATTTCAACGAAACACCACCGCCACCACCACCACCACCACCATCATCATCATCATCATCATCATCATCCTTTTCCCTTCCTCCTCCTCCTTAGTCTCATCTTTCATTGTTCTCGTAATATTACCTTCCCAATTCCCAGCACTCCATCTGTGGCCCTTGTGGCAATGAGTAAATCACCACAACCACCACCACCACCACCACCACCACCATCATTATTATTATCAACAGGTGAAATGCTTGGCGGCATTCCGTCCGCCTTGACGTTCTGAGTTCAAATTCCGCCGAGGTCGACTTTGACTTTTCATCCTTTCGGCGTCGGTAAATTAAAGTGTTGGTCAAGCACTGGGGTCAGTGTTATCGATTATACACCCCTCCCACCAAATTTCAGGCCTTGTGCCTTTCAGTAGAAAGAATTATCATTATTATTATTATTATTATTATTATTATTATTATTATTATTGTTATTATTATTATCATTATTATCATTATTATTATTATTATTATTATTATTATTATTATTATTATTATTATTGTTATTATTATTATCATTATTATCATTATTATTATTATTATTATTATTATTATTATTATTAAGATGATTGTGTCGATGATGAAGTTGGCGATGATAACGACCACCACAATTATGACGGTGGCTATCATGAAAATGATGATGGTGAGGATGCTGCTGCTGATGATGATGATGACGATGACGATGACGATGGTGATAATGATGACGATGATGACGATGCAATGTCATTTTCCGAACGGAACTTACCTGGCCGCCTGTTCATTAGTGAAGCCGGTATGGCTTCGTCCCGTAGACGCCACGGCTGCTACTTTCGTTGACTTTCCCACTCACTCATACACTCTCTCACACACACGGATGCAACCACCACCGCTACCACCCATTACTATAGCCTCAACTACAGCAGCAGCAGCAGTTGTGACAGCAGCAGCAGCAGCAGCAACCACTACCAACAACAGCAGCAGCAGCAGCAGCAGCAGCGGCAACAAAACACTGCTGCAACAACAGTAGCCTCAACAGTAGTAGCAGCAGCAGCAGCAGCAGCAGTAGTAGTAGTAGTAGTAGTAGTAGTAGTAGTAGTAGCAGCAGCAGCAGCAGTAGCAGTAGTAGTAGTAGTAGTAGTAGTAGTAGGAGCAGCAGCAGCAACAGTAGCAGCAGTAGTAGTAGTAGTAGTAGCAGTAGTAGTAGTAGTGGTTGTGGTGGTTGTGGTGGTTGTGGTGGTTGCGGTGGTGGTGGTTTGGTGGTGGTAGTAGTGGTGGTGTTGTACTGCTGCTGCTGTTGCTGCTGCTGGTTACTGCTGCAGCAGCAACAACAACAACAGCAACAACGACAACAACAACAGTAGCATCAACAGCGACAACAACGTGAGAAACGACAAACAGCATCAACAGCAACAGCAATGACAACCCTAACAACAACAACAGCACCACTGACATCAAGAACTGCGACAACAACAACAACAATAACAATACCACAAAACAACAACAATAGTAATAATAACAACAATCACACCACCACCATTTCCACCCTCTCTACCACTACCCTTTCCACCACCACCACCACCACCACCACCACAACCACCACCACCACCACCACCACAACCACAACCACAACCACCACCACCACCACCACAACCACAACGACGACGACGACGACGATGACCACCACCACCACCACCACCAATTCCACCCTCTCTACCACTACCCTTCCCACCACCACCACCACCAACAACAACAACAAGAGCGACCATTTTAAAAGCGAACTGATGTCCTCAACGCAGTTTGAATTTCTTCTTGTTTAGCCCAAGCTCAGCTATGATCCACGCGACAGATCGGCTGTGATCAAAGACGTTCCAGACACGACCATCCTACCTTCTTTATTCAAACACTGTTTTGACCAGGACTTCATTATCCAACGTGCCCCTTTTTCTGAGACGGTAGGATGAGATATTAAGGGAGAGTTAGTTGCTATATCTAGCATTTGAAACTACCACGTAGGGGCCTCCTTTTAGATCTCTGCAAGCGCCAAGTCAGTCCTAATTAAAAACGTTTTAATTAAAGGTGTGACCAGCTTGACCTTCCTCTCTGGTACAGTGGTTCTAATACTACATTAACCAATATATTTTGAGACAGCACAAGTGTCATTCGAAGGAGATTTGGCTGCAATTTCTTGCAGATTTAACACAATCACACACACACGTATGTATGTATCAGTGTGTCTATGTTTGTATGTATGTATGTATGTATGTATGTATGTATGTATGTATGTATGTATGTATGTATGTATGTATGTATACGCTTTCTGATTTTAATTATTTGAATTCTTCCTCTGAGGAATAAGCTGATTTCTAACAAAGGTACAAAGCTCCATCGTTGGAATGTAGATAACAAAAACGAAGTCACATTTCAAACTTGAGAAAAGTCTTGCATATTTTTACTGTTCCGCTTACAGAGTGTATTTATAATGTGCGTATTAGCTGGCTGATTTCTTTTTCGGAAAACCCCAGCTTAACTAGATTGTCACTTGTGCATTTACTTACAAAACCAAGTGCATCAGTAATTATTGGTATAAACGTGAATTTATAAACTGGTTGCAGGAGCTAGAGGTTTCAAAGCAGTTGTGCATATTTAGCTTCTTTCTCTTTGATTTTCAAAGGGATATTCACATCAGCTGATCTCTATGGCGGTATATACTTTTTTTTTCCTCTCCCAAATAACAATAGCGGTTTGTTTACACATGACAGAAATTTTCTTGGAAATGTTTCACCAATATTCCATGAATTGATGTTTATATATGTATTCAATAACAGGGGGATTGGATCTTTCTGATTTGGCGGGCGCCATTTTTTATTTATGTTTTATTTCGTGTATTTTCTACCGAAACACTTTAAAACTTCGTATACTTATATATTTTGTCTTATAGAACAGAGAAAAATTTTAATATTCGAAGTTATTTCATGTTAAAATTTGTATTTCGGTAATTTCAACCAATCACTGACGTCTATTGAGGTGAAAACAATTACTGCTGTGGAATGTAAACAACACGTTCTAGCGGTGTAATGGGATCTTTTCCCTTGAATAAAATTAGTGCCGTTGTTTGTCAACAACAACTATCGGCGGCACGGTTATTTATGATATCGTTCGTGCGTTTGTACTGGTTTTAGCTTTAGGGTTTTAGGGTTAGGAATCGGGTTTTAGAGTTAGGGTTAGGGTTACGGTTTTAGGGTTAGGGTTATTGATCAGATCTCGTACATGCGTATGCATGTGTGTGTGTGTGTGTGTGTGTGTGTGTGTGTATGTTGTCCTGGGTGTGAATTGAGACTGCATCCGGTAGTTGGACTCTGATACGGAAGTTCCAGAGTTTCAAGGTGTATGGAACCACCCCTTACCCACTATTGTTCCCTGGTCTGCTCAGACCCGGAGTTACAGCACCTGTTAGGATCCCAGCCAAGGGTTATATAGTATGTGAATCCCTATGAGAGAAAGACCCCTAGATGTCTTCAGAGCTTCTTTCTAAAAGAAGATAAAATCATTAAAAAAAAGAACGACCCTGAAGTGCAGTTGCCCTCAACCGGTTTTTTGTAGCTTCTGGTTTTACAGGTGATAGCACTGAAAACGGTTTCAGTGCTTTGCAACGCTTTATCCATTCAAAGCAAATTCATACGTAGGAACTTCTTGGACTCTCGGAACGGTTGCTCAGAGTTTCTGTCTTTAGGAAGTAGTGTTACTCGGTCAGGAGTTGACTTGCATCATGTATTTATACAACCATGGATTTTTAAAATTTTTATTCTTGTACTTGTTTCAGTCATTAGCCTGCGATCATTTTGGGGCATAGCCTTGTATGAGAATTTTTTTTTTATTTGGCAAAATATATAGTATGCTTAGGGCGGCGAGCTGGCACACCACATTAGCACACCGCGAAAAGTGGTGAGCTGGCAGAATCGTTAGCACGCCGGGCGAAATGCTTAGCGGTATTTCGTCTGTCCTTACGTTTTGAGTTCAAATTCCGCGGAGGTCAACTTCGCCTTTCATCCTTTCGGGGTCGATAAATTAAGTACCAGTTGCATACTGGGGTCGATCTAATCGACTGGCCACCTTCCCAAAAATTTCGGGCCTTGTGCCTAGAGTGGAAAAGAATATATAGTATGCTTAGGTATGACAAATTTATTGCTAATTTCGTCATACTTGTTGCTAATAACAAAAAGGAAGTTTATAATGTTGGTAATACGAAAACCTCTCAACCCAACATCATTCAGTGTTGTCTTACGCGTCCGTAGCATATTGTAATAACTGACAATAGAAATCCTTATACCAGTAATAAACAGGCGATGATTTAATGTGAGTTAAGAGGATTTGGCTGATTTTGATAATCTCGATAATCTGTCAACCCGATTGAAACAGAAAAATGCAATGCACATCTCAACTTGCGTTGGTGTCATCATCATCGTCGTTGTCGTCATCATCATCATCATCATCATCATCATCATCATCATCATCGTGGTCATTGTCTTCGTCGTTGTCATCATCGTCGTCGTCATCGCCCGTTGTCGACGTCGTCGTCGTCGGCCACCTCCTTCTGAAACCGTACTTTATAGCCGGATGCCTTTCCTGTTGCCAACACTTTTAGTTGTTTCTATGGGTCTATTCATCTGCTTACCTAGCTGCCCATGTGTCAATGTGTCTATTTGTGCAATTGTCTATTTGTCTATGTGTCTATGTGGGTAACACATATACATGAAACACACGCATAATTACACATACACACTACTGTTCACACACGCACGCACACACACACACTTACTGCAGCTCATATGTATATATATATATATATATATATATATATATATATATATATATATATATATATATACATATATATATATATATATATATATATATATATATATATATATATATATATATATATATATATATATATATATATATATATATAAATAAATTCAAGAAAGGATAAAACTCTTTTACATACATACAGTCATACACACATCGCACGCACGCGGGCTCGCAAACATCTGCACATATTTGCTATCTCTATTTTTTCTGTCGCTCTCTCTCTCTTTCTCTTCCCCCTCTCTCCTTTTCTCCTTTCTTTATTTCTCTCCACCGCTCTCCCTCTCTATCGCCTGCTTCTACCAATCTGACTTCATTAATCATTGAATGAAATCCTAAACCACAAAATGACTGTACTTTCTCTCTTTAAACATTATATCCCTCCATAATAAACTACAGTAATCAGCGTTAATCGACCGAATTATCTAAATCCCCGTACAAACTTCTGAACAAGATGCCATACAATCAACAGTTTACCATGTTTTAAACGTGATAATCAGCTTTTTGTATGTATGCATCCACTTCCCTCCTCTCTCCTTCACACACACACGCGCGCGCGCTCTCTCTCTCTCCTTTTCTCTGTCTCTCTCTCTCTCACTCTCCCTCTCTTTATATATTCTCCTTTACTTGTTTCAGTCACTTGACTGTGGCCATGCTGGAGCAACGCCTTTAGTCGAGCAAATCGACCCCAGGACTTATTCTTTGGATGCCTAGTACTTATTCTATCGGTCTCTTTTGCCGAACCGCTAAGTTACGGGGACATAAACACACCAGCATCGGTTGTCAAGCGATGTTGGGGGGACAGACACAGACAAACAAACATATACACACACATACATATATATATATACATATATACGACGGGCTTCTTTCAGTTTCCGTCTACCAAATCCACTCACAAGGCTTTGGTCGGCCCGAGGCTATAGTAGAAGACACTTGCCCAAGGTGCCACGCAGTGGGAATGAACCCAGAACCATGTGGTTGGTAAGCAAGCTACTTACCACACAGCTACTCCTGCGCCTATATATATATATATATATATATATATATATATATATATATATATATATATATATATATATATATATATATATATATATATATATATATATATATATATATATATATATATATATATATATATATATATATATATATATATATATATATATATATATATATATATATATATATATATATATATATATATATATATATATATATATATATATATATATATATATATATATATATATATATATATATATATATATATATATATATATATATACTTTCTTTTGCTGTTTATTTTCCCTATCACCCACAACGTTCGCTCCTTGTTAATGTTGTCTTTTAACTCCGGCTTTAGCCAACCCTATTCTTCCTCTGTCACCTCCTCTTTCTCTTATCGTTTCTAATCCTTGTCTCTTACGCGCGCACACACACACACACACACACACACACACACCCATACACACACACACACACACACACACACAGAGTCATACAATGACCGTATTTAATTGTACAGAAGACGCAATATTCCCCTCTAAAATCGGGTTCAATGTGGGAACATCAATGCGCTACAAACATTTTATTCCTGAAAATGCGCTGCCGAAACAGGGGTGCATTAGACATGCCAGAGTGTCTTTTATGCCATCAAACACGGTACATTCTCACATGCACATAACCCCACCACCACCACCACCACAGTCACATATATACAATTCCCCCCCTCTCTCTTCCTCTCTCTTATCCAAGATAACCAACACTTTCTACCACTGCCAGCCGTTTCAAATCAAACAGAGACCATACGGAAATGCTCTTCATTGTTTAAACCCAGTCGAACGTCAATTTTAACGTAATAGGATACAGGGCACAATTGCCTGGAAGTCGGACGGGTTTAGGGACCCGATGCTAATCTAAGTATCCTTGGGTTGTTATTACATTAATGCTATGGGGCCTGGAGCGTTGCTTTACCTTGGATGGGGGTGTTATAATGCTGTTGAAACGACCGTTATTTAACTTGACTATAAACAGGTACTATTCAGAGGTGCCTTATATATTATGTATAGCCACAGTCTATTTGGCTGTAAATAGATCACATGAGTAATTTTAGTGAATCACTGTACCCAGCCCATCTAAATGCAAATATGTATTCTAGGGAGGTACGGTTCCTAGGGGTGGTGACTAGGGGTGGGTTTACTCGAAATGAGACAATTGGGCGTAGCTGTGTGGACGATGATGATTTGGCCTGACTGACTGGATACTCATTCATGTTTTGGCGACAGTGCTTTTTGGCGTTGGAGACAAATACACTCATGCACGTGCAGAAATATACATATAAAGGTAAAAAGAGGGAGAGTGAAACATTACAACTCATGATTGACATAAACACATATCTTTTATCGTTTATCTGTTATTTGTTACAATCATTAGACTGCGGCCATACTGGGGCATTGAAGTATTTTAGCCCAACGAATTAACTCCAGTACTTAGGCGTTTCTTTTTAAAGCCTGATGCTTAATCTATCGGTCTCTTTTACCAAACCGTTACGTTACGGAGACGTAAACAAATTGACACCGGTCGTCAACCTGTGGTGCTGAACAAATACATATATGTGTGTATGTGTATGTCTATCTATCTATCTATCTATCTATCAACACACACACGCGCGCGGCGGGCTCCTTTCAGTTTCTGTCTACTAAATCTGCTCACAAGGCTTTGGTCAACCTGGAACTATAGTTGAAGACGCTTGCGCAAGGTGCCCTCGCAGTGGAACTGAACCCGATGCCGCGTGGTTGGGAAGCAAGCTACTTCCCATACATCCACATCTGTGCATTTAAGAAACTACTTATATTCAATGTCAAAATATAAACTGGAAAACTATTGATCATGTCTGCAAATAGTCAAGGTACGTGGCTTAGTGGCTAGGGTATTCGTTGACGATCGTGAGTTCGATTCCTGGCGGTGCGTTATGTTCTTGAGTAAGAACATTATTTTATATTATTGCAGTCCACTATTTTACTTTATATTACCGCAGTCCACTCAGCCGGCAAAAATGAGTTGTACCTGTAATTCAAAGGACCAACCTTGTCACATTCTGTGTCACACTGAATCTCCAAGAGAACAACGTTAATAATACTCGTGTCTGTGGAGTACTCAGCTCCTTGCATATTAATTTCACGAGCAGGCTGTTCTGCTAATTGGATCAAATTGAACACTTGTCGCAACCAACGGATTGCTAGTGTTTTTTTTTGTTTTTATGAACCATTAAATAACAGCAACAATAAGAAAATTCATCTCATAATCAATACCCCAGCCATGGGGAATAATTCTAATAAGGTATACATATTCAAGTATATAACAGTTATCTCCCTTACATTAGTTCCAAATTTGTGGTCTTCAAAATTCGTTAGCAAAATAGTGAGTTATTGTCTGCATAATTGAAAACCATCTTACTTTTTGCATTCACTGAACTACGACCAATCTAGGGCAACGCCTTGAAGGGTTTTAGTCAAACAAATCGATCCCAAGAGATATTCTTTTTAAGTCCAGTACTTATTCTAACAGTCTCTTACATCGAGCCGCTATGTACGGGGACGTAGACAAACCAGTGCCGGTTGTCGAGCAGTTGTGGGGGGGGGGGACACTGACGCCGTTGTTCGCAAAAACAGTTCGTATTCAATGTTTTCGTATTTCATGTTTACGTTCTATGACATCCTGTACCCATATATGCATGTGTATCAACATATATATGTAAGTATGTACATATATGTATGTATACATGCATATATATATATATATATATATATATATATATATATAGATATATATATATATATATATATATATATGTATGTATATATATATAGTGGCTGCTTTCTCGTATACCAGCAAATCCATTGGTAGAAAGAATCATTGAAATGAATCATTGATAAGGCAATGTGAGGCCCGTATATGACTCTTGCGCCCTGCCAAAGATTTGCACATTTAATTGCATAGGGCACAGTTGTGCTGGTTGGTATAAGCATTTCCTCCTACAAATCACACGCATAAAAAAAACAACACCCCTTCATTTTCTATTGGTTCATTCTTTCTTAGCTTTCTCTTGATCTTCTCGTGCTTCATTCTCTCTTTTTCAAACTTCGAACAACCACAATGCAATCTTTTCCTCTCGCAATTAACAGTTTCGTCACAAGGCTTAGGTCAGCCTGGAACTATAGTTAAAGACACTTGCCCAAGGTGCCACATAGTGGGGCTGGACCCAGAACCACGTGGATGGGAAAGAAACTACTTACCACACAGCTATGTTTATGGCTATAACTGATTAATATATCAAACATGACAGTCATTAAACTAGCTTCAAATCTGAAGTCAGTTTGATAAGTACCATGTACGAAACCCTCGACCCGTGAGTCAATTTGTAACTTCTGTCGTTAACAAATGGTAAAATATGTATTTACTCATTTATTTAATTGTATTTCTCCTGTTTATTGCAGCAAAGCTACGCGCGCTCACAGATATAAACAGGGTGCATCAGTTTCTTTATTTCTTTCTTTTTTTTGAGGTCATTCGTATGAATTTAGAAAAAGACGTATAACATATCAAAGAAAAACTGTATTTGAAAACAGATTGGTACAAATAATCTTTAGAGTCCCTTTTTCATATCTACTCGATGAATCGATCGTTAGCATCAATGCCTACTTGAATACGGAGTCAAAAGTGTTCCCATGCCTGAATCAGGTGATCTTTATTGATTTTGAATATAGTACTGGTTGTGGGGGACTTGAAATTGTGTGGTGCTATGGAGGTGTTGACTGACATCTGTCTCCTTACTACGCCTCTTACGTAACGCTCCAGTGGATTGAAGGCTGGTGACGTAGGAGGCCATATGTCTCGGAGACTATGATCATGAAGATTAGCTCACATCAACGCACAACTGTTCGAGAGCCTGCTTCTGACTTAGACATTTCCAACCATTTGAAAGAATGGAAAAACAAAAATACTTGAGAAATGGGTGCTGCACGAATTGAACGACAACCAAAAAAAAAAACAAGAAAAGCCGTTTTGAAGTGTCGTCTTCCTTTCTTTTACGCAACAAGAATGACCTGTTTCTCGACCGGATTGTGACTTGCGATAAAAAGTGGATTCTTTACGACAACCGGCGACACTCAGCTCAGTGGTTGGACGCCGACGAAGCTCCACAGCACTTCCCGAAGCCAAAGTTGCACCAAAAGAAGATCATGGTGACTGTTTGGTGGTCTGCGGCCTGTCTCATCCAGCACAGCTTTTTGGATCCAGGCGAACCCATTACGGCGGAGAGGTACTGTCAGCAAATGGATGAAATGCATAAGAAACTGCGACAACAATAGCCAGCATCGGTCAATAGAAAAAGACCAATTCTTCTCCACGATAACATTCGGCCGCACGTCGCACAACTGACCCTGCAGAAGTTGAACGAATTGGGCTACGGAACTCTGCCTCATCCGCCATACTCACCAGACCTCTCGTCTACCGACTACCACTTTTTCAAGCATCACGACAGCTTCCTGCGTGAGAAATGCTCCAAAAACCAAGACGATGCCAAACACGCCTTCAACGACTTAATCGCCGCCAGAACACAGGATTTTTACGCTACTGGCATAAATAAACTTGTTTCACGTTGGCAAGAGTGTGTTGATTCTGATGGTGCTTATTTCGATTAATAAAGTTTTGTTTGAGCCGAGATATGTGCATCTGAATTTAAAGGTTAAAACCCGCAAGAACTTTCTTGACAACCTAACACACACATATATATATGTAGTGAAACTACCTATCGCCATTGTACACAAAGAAACACATCTTCTCACTATTATATATATACAAGCGCGGGCGTAGTGGAAAACATCTTTCCCTGTCATCACGTGACTGATTATTATTTGAAGCGGCAACCGCTTCGTACCGTTCCCGCCAGAACGCAAACTGACCAACCGTGGCCCCTAATAAGGTCACGTGATAGAGTATTTTTCTGATGCCTTTTGGAGCCTACCATCAACTATAAATAGCCTAAATTCAGCGGCAAAATTCGTCTCGGTTCAGATCTCTTAGAGACCTGTTCTGTGTACCACACAGCAGCAGCAGCAGCCAGCGACAACAACCAACAGCTTCGTCCAGCTACGACTACCACCGACGTCGCCATCAGCAACACGACTCTACGACTACTAACCAGCATCATCGCCGCCAACGTCAACACCACTTCAACTACGAACTACAAGATTCGCCACCGACGGCGCCAATATCATCAACATGATTTCTACGTACACAAGCTACCAAACTACCGCGGCACATCTCTCTCTCTTCGATTCTGTTTGTGTGATTCCTCTTCACCACGAAATAACAGCCAAGATCCCAGCCTGCGACGAACATCTGTATAACAAGAACCCGGCCCGGCATGGAAGCCACAACATCACAACCAGTGATCGCCCTGCCACACACACGCCTCAACTTCTTACACATACAGACTCTTCCTATTGTGTACTCAACAAACCGGCAAATGCTCACACGTGTTACTGACTCTTTTTATCTGCTGTATATAACGCATACACATATACATGTATCACTCACACACACTCTTTTCTTTATACGACAGCCCGTCTTTTATTATGTTTTCATTATGTCGCATTCACACTCACACACAGACATACATTTTAATGTCACAATAAATATTTGTTATTCATCTCATACGGTTGTGTTTATCGTCTTTCATTACTGGTCATTTACGAATTCACTAATGTTATCGAAGTATAACATATTCATATATCATTTGATATAATTTTTGTGTTCGACCGTGTGACGCGTTTTAAATAAAAGGAGTCCTGTTTTTTCCCATTCGTCACCATTTCTCCTTTTGGGTTCGCACGATCGTTCTTACACACACACACACACACACACACACATATATATATATATATATATACATATTATCTCTCTCTCTCTCTCTCTCTCTCTCTCTCTCTCTATATATATATATATATATATATATATATATATATATATATATATGCACGCAAACACAAACGTGTCTGTATAAGTGCACGAAAGTATGAAAGAATGAATCATAACATATAGAAATATGTTGACCTCCTCCAAGGACCTATGACCTGACCTGAACGAGTAATTGAAAAGGTCAAAAGTCAACAGCTAGTTGCTCATTAGTTACAACATAACTAAGCACGCAGCATTAACTTGAATCATCGTCACTGATAAACAATGAGTTGTTTTTTAACCACAGGTCATTTGAAAACGTACTGATTCTTTCGATGATGCAGGTAATTTCTACAATTATCCAATGGAGTTCGAAACAGCTGTAACTTTGATAGAAAGTTTCATCCATATTTTGATCTATAAAAAACAAAAAACGAAAATTAAAAATGAATGCGTTGTAATACGATTGCGAAATTTCAATAAACCGAACGGACAAAAAAAAGTCCAATAATCCATTTAACATGAATCTATGATTGAAGGTGATTTTGTAATAAGTTGATCATTATATATGCCACTGATGCCAAGAATTAATCTAAGACCTTCTAACAACATTGCGTCTCCATTCAACTTTAAACAATAACTTGTAGTTCAACTAACATTGGCAATGACAATCGATAGATCTCAAATGTTATTGGTAAAGAACAGGTGTCTTTTTCCAACGGATCTATTTACACATGAACAAATAAATTATGCCTTACCCTGTCATGAACTACACGGAAGCACAGCAGGGTTTAGCCATAATATTGAACACATACAAAAAAAAATAATAATAAATAAATAAAACACAGGCGCTAAACATTTATGTTCGGCCGAAGTTTTCTAGTGCTTAAAAAAAAACAAACAAAAAGATTTACTTCTGAACTTTTTAATATCAGCCGGAGGACTTAAATTCATATATATATATATAGAGAGAGAGAGAGAGAGACAGGCACACACACGTTTTAACCTTTATTTACTCATTATCGTATTACATTTCATTATCATCATCATCATCATCATCATCATTATGACTATCACCAATAATAATAACCAAAGCAACAGCACACCAGCAGGACAACCGCTGCCAAGCAAGGTCAGAGCAGGGTACACACGAGCGAGTGTATGTGTACGTGTGTGTGTGTGTATATATATATAGTATTTGTGTTCGTCCCGCAACCGATGTTGGTGTGTTTACGTTCCCGTAACTTAGCAGTTCGGCAAAAAACCCGATAGAATAAGTGTTAGGCTTACAGACAATAAGTCCTGGGGTTGATTTTTTCGACTAAAGGCGGTGCTCCAACATGGCCACAGTCAAATGACAGAAACAAGTAAAAGAATATATGTATGTGTGCGTGTGTGTGTGTATATATATATATATATATATATATATATATATATATATATATATAAGCGAAAGAAAGGTGAAGTAATACAAGAACAGAATAAATAAAACAAAAGAAGAGAAAGCGAGAACAGCTGCTGCACACAATATCTAAAATCATTTTATTCAAAGTAATTTATAGTTTTCAATAGAGTGAAAGAGAGTAACAAGGTAGATAGCTAGATAGGGCGTGAGGGTTAGTGGGACGTGAGAGATAAAGAGAGAGAGAGATAATCGTTGTGTAGATGATTTGATAGTTAAACGAATGAATGGAGAATTGATGTGTATATGTACACACACACACACATATCTGTCAGTTTGAAATGTGTATGTTTATATCCATATCTATCTATCTATCTATCTCAGTTTGTTGGAAGAGCTTGCTTCGTTAGCGGATTTCTAATAATCGGCAGGCTTCAGGGAAAACTTACATCTGTTGGAGTAGATCATAAACAGCACTTTACCTGCGAACTTCTTTCTATCAGCTGTACCTGTGAAAGGTACAACTGGAGTTATAAACCCCACCACAATACAATGCAACCCGCCTTACACTTTTATTTGTGAAGTTACAAACGGAGAATACCAGCCACTTGTTACTTATTTCTAAAGAGGGACGAGCGAAAAATTCCGGGTTTATGTTATCTTGTACAGAAAGAAGTCGGATTAAGTTAATTGCATCTACACTGTTATATATTTGTATATTCTATACATTTCTAAACAATAATATACATATTCACTTATATACACTTGTATATAGAATTATATAAGCAATGTAACCAATGTGTATAAGTGGAGAGAAAATAATCTTTGGCTTTCTGTCATTGTATATATATACACACTTATTAATAAATACATCAGTTTAAAAATAACTAATCTTGCACACCGAGGCTTAATTAGTTGGAAAATAACTTATTAAAACGTGGTTTGTAAGCCACTATTAATCACACAGAACACGCACACACACGCAGATAATTGAAGTTACATCGAAAAATATAGATAAGTCAATTTATACACGTAACTTTAAAACATATTAAAAAAAAGAACCCATTTTGTTCTATAATTTACAAAAACTAATTAATACACACAATATTTATATATTGGAAAGCAAATATTTGTCCTTATTACGCTCATCACCCAGTGTTTGTTATTCTTAATTATCGGCCGAAATTTAACTACTTCTTTGCACAAGTGTGTGTTGTGTGAAAATGATGTTTACCAAAATTCAGTGCCTTGTAGGCTTTAGGATCCTAATGTTTCTACAAATCCTGGCTTTACTATGTCTATTCACCACCGTTACCTTTGCGACGTCTGTAACATCCATTGATAAACCTTCATACCAAACATCAAGGGGTAAGTACTTTAAAAATTTCTAGTTTCTCCGGAGGAGTTTCAATTTCGAAGCGTTTCTATACAATAGCGTCGGAAATTATCTCGAGTATCTGAAACTATATTTTCTTTGGAGGTGTATGTTTTAAGCATTGTCCATTACGATTTTGCATTTTGGAGCGACAGGTTAGGGTGCTTTTCAGTTCTTTTTTTTTTCAGTTTCGGGGTTTTCCTGAAAATTAAAAGAATAAAATTATGTAAATTTTCGAAGAATCATAATTTCAGATACAAAGACCATAAAACTGAAACCATTGAAAACATTTTCAAAAGAAGTTCCAAACTGGAAAAAGTACGGGCAAAAAAAAGGTGGGGCAACCCCTACCCCCACCTTTTCTTAGTTTTCGAATAACAATCAACGATATTGAAAACTTACACATTCGGTGAATTAGTTTGGGGCTCATTATATAATTACCGACTCTTTTCTATCGGAACACACAAAATAGATTGGATGTCACCTGATAGGGAAGGAAAAGGTTAAAGAAGGGAGATGGGGTGAACAAAAGTTAACAAAAATTTATTTTTGGAAAAAAAATTTCAGAGTAGAAATTTGTTGTATGAAACATTACCACTACTGATGATGGTACATGAATAGATCTGGCTCCTTTCTTTTCCAATGATGTGCGGAGCATCTGTTCCAAAACTCAACCGATTTTCCTTATTTAATATTTACATATGTCATTTTGGTAAAATTCGTTACAATATCCTATTTGCGCCCATTTATTTAACATTATGAGTTCAAATTCTGGTCTGGCGTCGATGATTCACCTCCTTCTGTCACCCAGCTCTTTCCAAACAAATTTTCAAGGAAAAGGAGTGTTGGTGTTAAACCTGGTGCCAGCAGATTGGTCTATACTAAAGCTACCTAAGCACGGTCCTTGAAGGACCAGGCGATGGTGTTAACTGACTGTCTGATATTCTACAGAAATGCTATGCTCTTTTTAACTGAATTATTCACCGTAAACTGCGTCAGTAACTCGTAAACCGAAACATGACTATCCTTCCAAAAGACACACATAGCCCCAGTGTATAGTATTTTAATGAAAATATAGTTTTGCTTTTAGAAAATTCAGCATTATGGTTAAGAAGCTCACTTAACGACCGCATGGTTTCGGGTTCAGGCCCACTGTATGGCATTTTGATCAAGTGTCTTCAACAGCTATAAATCCAGGCTGACCGATGCCTTGTGAGTGAATCTGGTAGATGGCAACTGGGTGGAAGCCTATCGTGTGTATATATATATATATATATATATATATATATATATATATATATATATATATGGGAAGTGTTTGTTTATGCCTGTCACCACTTGAGAGCAGGTGTTGGTTTGTTTATGTCCTCTTAGCGGTTCAGTATAAGAGACACCGACAGAATAAATGTGAAGCTTTTAAAAAATAAGTACTGCATTTGGGTGGTAGTGGGTGTGATTCATTCAATGAAAATTTTTCAATGTGATGCACCAGCACGGCCGCTCTCTAATGACTGAAACAAGTAAAAGATTTACGATAGCATATGTCGCCATAAACTTCCTGCTCCTATTTATTTTTCATTAAAAAATTTTCAAAAATAAAATTAAAGTAATTTTTAGGAAATATTTTTTTACAAATTCTAAATTTCTGAAGTTAATTAAAAAAAAAAAAAAACTACGAAAACTGTAGACTCCCTACCATCCCAGGGTTTTATGCAAATAAGTTTTATGCAAATAAGTACCCAAAACAATATTCTTTTACCAGTTTTACTCACTGAGTTCTGACCATGCTTGAGTATATCCTTCAAAGTTATTTTATTCTATTTATGTATTTAGCCTACAAACTTAGATAAAACTTAGATATGTTTCGACCAAAGATTGGTCCAGGCCATGTCTAACTTAATAGCACCACCTGATTGGATTATCTAAATCCTTTTTACAGTCAAGTTTTGTCTATGGTCCATTCAAGTAGTGAGTTCTTATTGAGTGAGTTGTATCCAGGTATGGGTGGCTTGTCTGGTATTCTTCATATACTGATGTCCAGAACTTCAGTCAGTCTGGTACTTAATCAGCTTCAAATTTTGGCACAAGGTCAGCAATTTATGGGGACGGGGCAAGTTGATTACATCAACCCCAGTGCTGAATTTGTACTTATATCGACCCCGAAATGATAAAAGGCAAATCGACCTCGGCGGAATTTGAACTGAATAGACAAAGACAGACGAAGCATTTCCTAAGCATTTTCTCCGGTATGCTTAACTTCTAACAGCTCGCTGCCTTACTAGTGTATCATATATTGATGCCCCTAACCTGTCTGTCTTGTACTTAATTTATCAGCATCTAGTTGTTGAACTGCTAAGTCACAAGCCATAAAGAAATAAAACACTAGTTTATCTTTTTAGTTCTTTTTCATCATTGTAAATATAAACGTACATGCACGCATAAACAATAGCTCAGCTGATAAGGGAATGTCGTTGTTTATGTCCGCACTCTTTTGGGGTTTAATCTGTTCTTTAGCACACATGAACACAATGTCACACACACACACACACACACACACACACACACATACATATATATCTACATATCTATCTACACACTCACACATAGAGTCACATGTACACACACACACACACACACACACACACACACACACACACAGCAAAGCAAATAAATTAGCCTTTACGTGATTGGTGAAGAGAGTCTGTTAGAAATAGCACCTGAATCTCCCTCAAATCCCACTCTACCATCTTAAATAAGAAAGGCAAGTCTGGATAATATAGTCATACAGGGCTTTAAAAAAGACAGGATATATACTCTTTTACTCTTTTACTTGTTTCAGTCTTTTGACTGTGGCCTTCCTGGAGCACCGCCTTTAGTCGAATATATATATATACACACACACACACACACACACACACATACACACACACACACACACACACACACACACAAGGCGGCGAGCAGGCAGACACGTTAGCGCGCCAGGTGAAATGCTTAGCGGTATTTCGTCTGACGTTACGTTCTGAGTTCAAATTCGCCGAGGTCGACTTTGCCTTTCATCCTTTCGGGGTCGATAAATAAAGCACCAGTTACGTACTGAGGTTGATGTAATCGTCTTAAACCCTTTGTCCGTCCTTGTTTGTCCTCTCTATGCTTAGCCCCTTGTGGGCAATAAAGAAAAAAAAAAAATATATATATATATATATATATATATATATATATATATATATACGAGAGCTCAAAACTGATCCATTGAGAATACTTTATAATAATAATAATAATGAAAATGACCTATGATCATTTCGATGCAATATCCAGATCGATTCGTGCACTTTATAAAATATTATAAAATATGGGATACTACATCTCCTCAGGGCCTTATTATTAGTAGTAGTAGCATGCAGACAATAAAATTAGATAACATTCATATACAATTTTCATAGTTGACCTATGAAAACATGCAAAAAAACAGGTTGAAAAGACATGAGATGATACACAACCGTTCATCTTAATGGTGTTGAAATCAAGCAAATGATTCAAATTAATTCAAATTAATGATGGTAGACTTAATCTGGGCACGGAAGGCTTTACAAGTCAAAATAGACTTGTTCATCTTTCAGTACCGGGGTCCAGTCTATGACATTTATCTGTGTGTACCTCACACGTCACAGATTTGTGATTCGTGTAAGGTACAATAAAAAATTGTGGACAACTAAAAGTATCCCTATCACCATCTCTTACGAATACTCTATCTAAATAAGAATTGCGTGAGCCGTTGTTATTACTCCACGCCCACTGTGGAACGAATGGCTCATCCAGTCTGTACCGGTCTACTAGATTATAGCTCTCTTGTAGACCCTTGAGATCAGGGCTTCCTTTTCTATCAGTCGAGCCAACACTATCCACCCGTGCATCGAGGATAATGTTAAAGTCGCCTAACAGAACTATCATTTTTTTACATCACTAGAAAGTGCTCTAGGTCTCGATAAAAACCAGAATGCCTACTCTCCTTAGGAGTCCTACCAACCTGAAGGACTGTTTACTCACGTGGATCACATCTAGGACGACCAGCCTACCTTCTGGGTCCAGAAAGACTGTACTTACCTGTACGTCCAAGTTCTTCCTAAATAAGACTACCACGCCCCCTCCTTGTCGGCTAGGAGAAATAAATTTCTCAGCCATTCAAGAGAGGCGAGGACACTTGTGGTCCACTCATCTTGGACTCAGTTACGATGCATACGTCTACACCATGTGACCTGAGGTCGTGCAGAAAACAAGCTTATTTCCATTTCGACCCCAGACCACGCACATTCATGCACCCTTTTGAAAAGGAATACTTACAGAGTGAGTTTGGGGAGGGGCTGCACAAATCCACCTTCCTCCCCGTACTTCTGACATCTCTTATATCTTCTTGATAACGAGATTTCAGCTCCGAAAAAAATTTTCATCCGTTTTTGTGAATCTCACATCTTTTGGTGTGTCTTTAATTTGCTTATACACTCTCGCCCTGTGATGGTGCTTGATAATCGTTGCTAATGGTTTGTTTTTCTCACTAAACATTGCAATTTTTTCTTGCATTTTGGGGATGGGGTTTGGCAAATGGTTTTACCATGGGGTTGGATTGGGGAGTTTAGTTCTACGTGTTTGCTGTTGTTGTTTTTGTTGATGTTTTTGTTTTGGGGAGGGGAGTCGGGAACGTGTGTTTATTTTCTTTTGTGAGTGACTGTAGTAACGTCCATTTCTTCGTTTTCATTACCTTTAACCGTATCATTGGTTACCACTTCGTCTTTCTTTTTTGTGTTTCCTTCTTTGTTTTTTTCTGCCTTTGTCGCAGTCTTTTCTGTTTTCTCGTTCGTGACTTTCTGGGGAGGGACCTCGCCATATTTATTTATTTTTTTTTTTTGGTGCATTTGGAATGGACGTGGCCTTTCTCTCCACAATTGAAATGTCTGAGCCTATGTCCTTCCACCGCTACCCGCATGGATAGCCCTCCCCTACAAACACCCTACGGGAAAATTTTTGAAGGTCGCATTGGCCGCTTGAACAACCATGCTTATTCGCCTTTAGAAACTTATAGAATTTCAAGTGAAATAAATTCACTGATCTACAAAATTAGAAATATTGCATTTCTAAATCTCTCAGAAATATTTATACAGTAGCAGCACGATAAAGTGATGGTTTGTTGCCAACTTAATGTGGCGGTCTCAGGAAAGAGAAGAATGCTACTGCTATTTAGCCCAAGAAACATCGTTTCCAGTTGGCCATGTGACACAAGCTATGTGACACAAGAGATTTAGAAATGCAATATTTCTCACTAGTGCTGGTGGCACGAAAAAAAGAGGCATCCAATGCATGCTGAAAAATGGTTGATGTTAGGATGGGCATTCAGCTGTAGAAACCATGCCAAAGCTGACATTGGAGTTTGTTGCAGTCTAGCAGGTTGTTGAATACTGTAAAACCCCCCAGTTTATGCCAGCAGGGAAGACAAATATGAGATGTACGAGAGAGAGAGAGAGAGAGAGAGAGAGAGCAAGCAGACAAGAGGTTTGAATTTATCTAGAAAGCAAAAGGCGATCAATGCTAAAGATCAATAAACTTTATAATTGGAAACAAAAACATGAAAAGAAAAACTCCAAAAAACAACCTGCTCTCCATATGTAGTATATATGCAGTATGTATGTGTGTGTTTGTGCGTCGTGGTTTAAATAGTTAACATGTAAAAACACTTAGCTGTAATGTATCAGCTGAGTTAAATAATGGATCTCAACTTCCATCTGGTGACAGATGGGAGAACTAACTTCCTTACAAATGGAAATAATCAAATAATATTCATATATTGGAATATACTTTTGTTGTTGTTTAGCCCCAACAGTTAATAATATGTGATGACCACTGGAGAGAGGAATGGTTAGGTGGTTTGGGTGACAATCACGAGGTCACAAGTTTGATCTGAGAGCAGGGCATCTTGGGCAAGGTGTCTTTTACTATAGCCTTGAGTCAATCCACATGGTTGCCCTTCACAGATGACATTCTGTCCAACAGAGTTGCCCTTCACTGATAGATTTGTCTCACACACACCCAGCTACTACAACTTCATGGCAAACACTCACCTTCAATTCTCTTCTGACCACCACCACAATCACCATCATCATCATCATAACACAAATCAATGAACAACAAAAAAAAAAACTCCACAAAGGTGCAGATGCGGCTGTGTGGTAAGAAGCTCGCTTTTCAACCACATGGTTCTGGATTCACTGTGTGGCCCCTTGGGCAAGCGTCTTCTACTATAGCCCCGGGCCAACTAAAGTCTTGTGAGCGGATTTGGTAGACAGAAACTGAAAGAAGCCCGTCGTATATATATGTATGTGTGTGTTTGTGTGTCTGTGTTTGTTCCCCTAGCATTGCTTGACAAACGATGCTGGTGTGTTTATGTCCCTGTCACTTAGCGGTTCGGCAAAAGAGACCGATAGAATAAGTACTAGGCTTACAAAGAATAAGTCCCGGGGTTGATTTGCTCGACTAAAAGGCGGTGCTCCAGCATGGCCGCAGTCAAATGACTGAAACAAGTAAAAGAGTAAAGAGTATATATATATCTCATGCACGGAAGTTGGACTTTAAATATGATGATGTTCTACATTCATGGAAGACATCTCAGAGTATGTATTAATTTGTTAATCATCTTATCTTATTAGTTGGATGTAAACCAAAAACACTGTTTGTTCTATGGTTAACTCTCCTTAACACATGTCTGTATGGATTATAGTTTAGACATACACACGGACAGACATATATACACCACACAGGTACACAAATACACATATGTACAGAGACATATACTGATCGGCACATACACACAACCTTGTAAGTACACAAAACACACACATAGAATTTGCATACACTTGTTCCTACACACGTTTTATCACATACATTGCTTCTCTTTCACACAGTTGTGTAGGTGTATTGTCTTGTGCGCATATGTTTGTGATTGTGTGTGTGTGTGTGTATGTGCGTGTGTATGTGTGTGTGTGTGTGTGCGTGTGTATGTGTGTGTCTGTGTCTGTGGGTGATAGTACCTGTATGTTTGAGTGGTGGTGTCTGTATGCTTTGAGTGATGACGTCTCTATGCTTGAGTGGTGGTGTCTATATGCTTGAGTGGTGGTGTCTGTATGAGTGAGTGGTGGCATCTTTATGTGTGAGTGATGGTGTGTGTGTGTGTGTGTGTGTGTGTGTGTGTGAGTGAAAGAGTTAGCTTAAGAATAATCACTGTATGTTTCCGTGTCTTTGCATCTTTATGTGTGTAAGTCATTGTGTATGTATTTGTCTCTCTGTATATATGTGTCTGTGTATATGTCTTGTTTGTGTGTGTGTGTGTGTGTGTGCATGTGCAGATATTTGTACTCTATTTGGGATCTGTGAGTATGTCTCTCTCTCTCTCTTTATGTTTGTATGTATGTACGTATGGATGGATGGATGTATGCATGTATGTGTGTATGTGTGTTTGTGTGTATGTGTGTATGTATGTGATGCTCAAGTATTTATCGATCAACTCTTAGATGAGTCAAAGCTCAGTAAGTGATAGTTGCCAGGAGAGACTTTGGTAGGAATGCTTGACCATGGTCGCAATGGTTGATGAGTGCATGTATGTATGTATATATGCATACTCTTCTAATTTTTTACTTGTTTCAGTCATTTGACTGAAACCATGCTGGAGCATCATCTTTAGTTGAAGGAATAAATATATATATATACATATAAATGTATATACATATAAATATATACATTTAATGTGTCTATCTTTTAGATTAAGCTTTCAACATTATTCATTTATTCTAAACTCCCACCCACCCACCCACCCACCACACTACATTTAAATCCTTGTGAAAATATACCGTGATCCTATTAAACAAAGTGTCGTCTTATACTCAGGTTATAAACCCTAGACAATTAAATTAATCGATTGATAGTCTGGTCCTTGTGTCCATAGAATAAGATATTAAATAGTTTATATATGTTAATAGTTGTATTGGTTTAAATATATTCAATAGACAAAACACGAAGGTATGTTTACTATGCATCTCTCGCTCTCCCGGTGGGTTGAGTGCACTCTGCTTGCTTGCCTGCCTCTTTTTCCCCACATACACTCGACCAACCAACCCAACCACATGTCATCTCCCTTTCTTCTTTCTCTTTTCTCTCTTTCCCTCTCTCTCTCTCTCTCTTTCTTTCCCCTTCTCTCCCTCTTTCTAATATCCTTCTGTCTACTGTATCCTCAAAACTATTCTGCTCCTCTTAACCAACCTGCATCGTTGGTCACCCCCCACCTCACCACCTCATACTGCTCATCCACCATTCACTACATCCACCCCTCAGCACCCCTTTCCTCATTCATTACAGTCACCTTTCACCCATTCCCCCCATCATTCACTTTCCCACACACTCTCAGTACTCCTGTTCCCCCCCTTTTCCTCACCATGTACCTGGAAGGTCCACTCAGACACCTCATCACTACTCCTACCTCTCCAGCACACAACTCACTTCAGTAACTCCCACCTTCTCCTCCAAAATATGAATAGTCAAATAGTTATGTAACTCCCCTTCAGCAAGAACCCTATTCTGCTCTGACCCCCTTTTCTCTAATACTTCAACCCCCTCATCTCTTAGCATGAAGTTGCCTCTCCTGGAATTCCTAGATACAGTGCCACATCATTGCAATGCATGTCAACAAGAGTGCATCTGCACCAGTGTTTCTCAACCATTTTTTATCCATGGACAATTCTGGTTCCTACTACTACTACTGCTGCTGCTGCTGCTGCTACCACTACAACTACTCAGTTGAAGGAAAATACCTAAGGACAACACATGGCATTCTTAGTTCAGTTAGCTTCCTCACTTTTTTGCTTTTAGATTTTAGTCACTTAAAGTGGGAGGTTTTGTCTACTAGGTGCATAGGTAATTTCAGTTGATTGAATTTTTCTCAATTCACCACACTAAATGAGGAATTTGGCCATATTTCTTCTTCTTCTTCTTCTTTTTCAATACAGCAGACTGAAAAGTGCCACCTATATAAAAGCATTGTCTGGGTGGGAGGATGCCCCTGTCACTCCCTGGCTACATGACTAACAACCCTGAGTGTGTGTGTGTTTATGTAAGTACATGCATACACACACACACACACTCATAAATATCATATTGCACCAGTAAATCATTACACATCCACACAAGTCCTTACTTTCTCTTTGCAATAATGAGCCAATTGGTCATTTGCTGTGGCACCAATCATTCTTCTCTCTCTCTCTCTCTCTCTCTCTCTCTCTCTCTCTCTCTCTCTCTCTCTCTCTCTCTCTCTTTCTCCTTCCATCCCTTTCCATATATACCTACCTACCTAGTGTTGCAATACCAATATAATTGGCTAGCCATGCCCTTTCACTTCTCCACTTCATCTCTCTCCCACAAACACTGGAAGCAGAAACTTGTTTTGAGGAAGCAATCAACTATAATTATATACTAATTATATATCAATTACTTGTAATTAAGCACACACATAAATATATTCATGCATTGTAATGCAGTGTGTGCATGTAATGCAGTGTGTGCATGTAATGCATTGTTAAATAGGGTTATTACATTATTATAGCTAGTTTAAGAGTAACAACAGTACATTTACTGATGGAGTAACTCAGTCAATACTGAGAGTAGAGTCATACTTATTGTAAGGTCTGCGTTGACTGGGATAAGTTTTGCCTGTTGGCTTATTCAAAGGTGAAGCTTCAAAGCCCAGGCAATTTGAATTTTACATATATCATTATCATCATTTAATGTTTGTTGTCTATCCTGGCATGGGTTGGATGGTTTGACCAGGGCTGCCACAACTACGATTTCACTTGGTTTGATGGGTCTTCTGCTCAAGCACAGCATGTTGCTGAAGGTCTCTGTAATTTGTCATTGCCTCCACGAAGCCCAGTACTTGAAAGTGCTTTTTATATGCCACTGGCATGGGTGCGACTTATGTGATACCAGCATCGACCACATTGCCTCTGTGAGGCCCAACACTCAATAGGTGGTTTTCATGGGTCACTAGCCTGGATGCCAGTTATTCACGTATGCCATGACTATGATTTCACTTGGCTCGATGGGTCTTCTCAAGCATGGCATATTGCCAAGGGTCTCAGTCACTAGTCATTGCCTCCCTGAGGCCCAACATTTGAAGACCATGCTTCACCACTTCATTCTATGTCTTCCTGGGTCTATGTCTTCCACAGGTTCCCTCCACAGTTAGAAATCGGCACTCCTTTACATGACTGTCCCCGTCCATATATATCGCATGACCATACCAGCATAATCATCTCTCTTGCACACCACATCTGATGCCTCTTAGGCCCAATTTTTCTCTCAAAATGCTTATGCTATGTTGTACATGCACACTGACATTACACATCCAGTGAAGCATGCCAGCTTCATTTCTTTCAAGCCTACGCATGTCTTCGGTGATTACAGCCCATGTTTCACTGCTGTGTAGCATAGCTGTTCACACACAGGTATAACACAGTCTACCTTTCACTCTGAGGGAGAGGTCCTTTGTTGCCAACTGAGGAAGGAACTCTCTGAGCTTTGCCCAGATTATTCTTATTCTTGCAGCTATGCTTTTGGAGCATCCACCTCTGCTACTGACTTGGTCACATAAATAACAGAAGCTATCAACTACCTCTAGCTTACCCTGCTGGCCTTTGATGGAATCTATTTTTTGTACATTTTTAGTGTTTATTGTACCTGTGCACCTTCCACATGCAAAAACTATTTTTCCTGTCAAGCTACCTCTGATATTGCTACACCTCTCAGGTGTCTATATCTTACACCAGGTGCATTGTGTGGAATCTCTACATACGTTTTCCTACAGATCGAACAGGGCCATCTACCCGAAGGCATTTGTTACTTGTCTGCTTTCCTACTTACTAAGACTTTGGTTTTTGCTGAGTTAACTTTTAGGTCCTTCAATTCCAGACCTTGTTTCCATACCTGAAATTTCTTCTCTAGTTCTTGTAATGATTTAGCTATAAAAACAAGGTTATCATCAGCATAGAAGAACTCCCAGGGGTAGCCCATCTTAAATTCTTCTGTTAATGCTTGGAGGACTATGATGAACCAGAGGGGACTGAGGACTGAGCCTTGATAAACCCCTACTTGTACACTGAATTCATTGCTATACTCCCAGGGGCATCCTATCTTGAATTCCTCTGTTATTGCATGGAGGACTATGATAAATAGGAGGGGGCTGAGGACTGAACCTCCGTGGACCCCTACCTCTGCCCGGAATTCTTATAAGTACGTATATAAGTGTACTAATGCCAAATCAGACTGGAACCTAGTGCAGTTCTCTGGGTTACCAGTTCTAGTCATGCCATCTAAGCTATGGAAAGCAGATATTAAATGATGATGATGTGTATATATATATTTATGTATATATGTGTTTGTATATATGTGTTTATATATATGTATATATATGAATGTATGTATGTATATATATATATATATATATATATATGAATGTGTATGTGTATATATGTATGCATGTGTATGTATATATATGTGTGTGTATGTATGTATATATATATATATATATATATATATACATACATACATTCATATATATATATATATATCTCTCTCTCTCTCACTCAGAGTAAAAGGCAGACTGTATGACGCATGCGTACGAACAACCATGCTACATGGCAGTGAAACATGGGCTGTAACTGCTGAGGACATACGTAAGCTCGCAAGGAATGAAGCCAGTATGCTCCGTTGGATGTGTAATGTCAATGTGAATACCCGTCAGAGTGTAAGTATCTTGAGAGAAAAGCTGAACATTAGAAGCATCAGTTGTGGCGTGCAAGAGAGACGATTGCGCTGGTATGGACATGTGGTGAGAATGGAGGAGGATAGCTGCGTGAAAAAGTGCCACACCCTAACAGTTGAGGGAACCCGTGGAAGAGGTAGGCCCAGGAAGACCTGGGCTGAGGTGGTGAGGCAAGACCTTCGTACATTGGGCCTCACCGAGGCGATGACTACGGACCGAGACCTTTGGAAATGGGCTGTGCGTGAGAAGACCCGGCAAGCCAAGTAAGATCGTTGCCAGTGCCCCTGGACTGGTTCTTGTGCGGGTGGCACATGAGATGCACCATTTTGAGCGTGGCCGTTGCCAGTACCGCCTGACTGGCTCCTGTAGGATTTTCGAGCGAGATCGTTGCCAGTGCCCCTGGACTGGCTTGTGCGGGTGGCACATAAAAGACACCATTTCGAGCGTGGCCGTTTTCGTGCGGGTGACACGTAAAAGCACCCACTACACTCTCTGAGTGGTTGGCGTTAGGAAGGGCATCCAGCTGTAGAAACTCTGCCAAATCAGACTGGAGCCTGGTGTTGCCATCCGGTTTCACCAGTCCTCAGTCAAATCGTCCAACCCATGCTAGCATGGAAAGCGGACGTTAAACGATGATGATGATGATGATGATGATGATATCATCATCATCATCTTCATCGTTTAACGTCTGCTTTCCATGCTAGCATGGGTTGGACGATTTGACTGAGGACTGGTGAAACCGGATGGCAACACCAGGCTCCAATCTAATTTGGCAGAGTTTCTACAGCTGGATGCCCTTCCTAACGCCAACCACTCAGAGAGTGTAGTGGGTGCTTTTACGTGTCACCCGCACGAAAACGGCCACGCTCGAAATGGTGTCTTTTATGTGCCACCCGCACAAGCCAGTCCAGGGGCACTGGCAACGATCTCACTCGAAAATATTACAGGAGCCAGTCAGGCGGTACTGGCAACGGCCACGCTCAAAATGGTGCATCTCATGTGCCACCCGCACAAGAACCAGTCCAGGGGCACTGGCAACGATCTTACTTGGCTTGCCGGGTCTTCTCACGCACAGCACATTTCCAAAGGTCTCGGTCAGTAGTCATCGCCTCGGTGAGGCCCAATGTACGAAGGTCTTGCCTCACCACTTCAGCCCAGGTCTTCCTGGGCCTACCTCTTCCACGGGTTCCCTCAACTGTTAGGGTGTGGCACTTTTTCACGCAGCTATCCTCATCCATTCTCACCACATGTCCATACCAGCGCAATTGTCTCTCTTGCACACCACAACTGATGGTTCTAATGTTCAGCTTTTCTCTCAAGATACTTACACTCTGACGGGTATTCACATTGACATTACACATCCAACGGAGCATACTGGCTTCATTCCTTGCGAGCTTACGTATGTCCTCAGCAGTTACAGCCCATGTTTCACTGCCATGTAGCATGGCTGTTCGTACGCATGCGTCATACAGTCTGCCTTTTACTCTGAGTGAGAGTCCCTTTGTCACCAGCAGGGGTAAGAGCTCTCTAAACTTTGCCCAGGCTATTCTTATTCTAGCAGCTACACTTTCAGCGCACCCACCCCCACTACTAACTTGGTCGCCCAGATAGCGGAAGCTATCGACTACCTCTAGTTTTTCACCCTGGAATGAGATAGAAGTTGTTTCCTGTTTGTTTACAGTCTTTATTGCACCTGAACATCTGCCACAAACAAAAACTAACTTGCTAGTTAACCTGCCTTTGATGTTGCTGCACCTCTTATGTGTCCATAGCTTGCACCGGGTACATCTTATAGAGTTACTACCTACTCCTTTTCTACATACTGAGCAGGGCCATCTACCTGAAGGGGTTTGTGTTTTATCTACCTTCCTACTTATTAGGATTTTGGTTTTAGCTAGGTTGACTCTAAGGCCCTTCAATTCTAGACCTTGCTTCCACACCTGAAACTTCTCCTCTAGTTCTGATAGTGACTCCGCAATTAGGGCAAGGTCATCAGCATAGAGGAGCTCCCAGGGGCAACCTGTCTTGAACTCCTCTGTGATTGCCTGGAGGACTATGATAAATAAGAGGGGGCTGAGGACGGAACCTTGGTGGACCCCTACCTCTACCCGGAATTCATTGCTGTACTCATTTCCAACCCTCACCTTACTGGCAGCATCTCTGTACATGGCTCGCACAGCTCTCACTAACCATTCTTCTATCCCAAGTTTCCTCATTGACCACCAGATAAGGGATTGGGGGACCCTGTCAAAGGCTTTCTCCATGTCAACGAAAGCCAGGTACAGAGGTTTATTCTTAGCTAGGTATTTCTCCTGCAGCTGTCTCACTAGAAATAAGGCATCAGTAGTGCTTTTACCTGGCACGAACCCAAACTGCATCTCATCTAAATTGATTCGCTCCCTAATTAGTTGGGCTATGACCCTCTCTGTAACTTTCATAACCTGATCTAACAGCTTGATGCCTCTTTAATTATTTGTATCTAAAGCGTCACCTTTACCTTTGTAGCAGTTGACTATGATGCTGCTACACCAGTCATTGGGTATGACTCCTTCGTGTATCACCTGGTTCGTAATACGGGTGACTAGGCTATAGCCAACACTGCCAGATATTTTGAGCATCTCTGCAGTGATTCCTGATGGGCCGGGGGCTTTCCCAGTCTTCATACTCTTAACTGCTTTATCTACCCTGGTACTATCAACTCGGATAGCTGGTCCCTCTATTGGGTCGACATACGGCAGGCTCTCTTCCTCCCATTCATTCTCTTTATTAAGCAATCTATCGTAGTGGCATCTCCAGACCTCTTTCTTTGCATCCTCATTTAGTGCAAGCGTACCATCATCCATGCGAACACATTTCTCTCCTACAACATCACTATTCTCTCTCCTACACTGTCTTGCAACACGAAATACCTCGTGTCTTTGGTCCTCACGGTGCAGAACATTGGCAAATCTTTTCTTATCTGCTTCCCCTCTGGCTAAATAAACCTGTCGCCTAGCCTCCCTTCTGGCACATTGGTACAATTCCCTGCTACCACCGTTCTTCCAGTCCTTCCAAGCCTGTTTCTTTTGTCTAATAGCCCTGTCTACCTCCTTGTTCCACCACCACATTACTCTGGGTCGGGAGGGGACCTTACACCACCCACAAATCTGGTCGGTGGCTTTCAACAGGTTGTCCCGCAGAAATCTCCAATTGTCTTCCACATTGTATGATGCTATATCCCCTTCTATTTCGTTAAATGCTTCAAGTAACTTGTCTCTAAGTCTCTGTCTATTTGCAGGGTCTTTAAGCTTCCACACCCTTCTCCTCCAAGCCGGTCTAATTCTGGGCACCCATTTTGCCTTGATCCCAAAGTCGCTAACTACTAATCTATGTTGTGGGGTACATTCTTCGCCAGGGTAGGTTTTGGCATTTATAAGCCGCCCTCTTTCCATATATTTATATATATAGTATTATGGGTGGTATCTGGAATACTAATTACCAACTTGCTGTAATTTTAACATAATATATTAGTAATTAATTAACATTTAATGAATGAGGATAACAATGGACTGTTATTTACAACGTAATCTCATGTAAACTTGGCATCTATTACTGCTAATTCTTTGTTTTACTTTCCATTATACAGCAAGAAATAATTACACACAGAAATTCTATAAAATTGTCACCAATTCTACAGCAATTGTCTTCTTTGGAACCGTTGTTGTTGTTGTTGTTGCTGCTGCTGCTGCTGCTGCTGCTGTTGTTGTTGTCGTTGTTGTTGTTGTTGTTGTTGTTGTTGTTGTTGTTGTTGTTTTGACCCCCCCCCCCCATGTCAGAACTGATCTAGCAGACTTATGATTAGAGATAATTCCAGTTGTGGCATTTTCTTAAGATTATGTAGGATCACATTATTGGTGTCCCTTCTTTGTTTCACCCTTACGTACCAACGTGTCTGAACTGGCCCCTGATTCTATGACACAAAACCTTCAGTTTTAACATTATTATGATTATTATTATTTCTTTTGTGCAGAAAACTGCAAACCTCATGGCATCCACATAGCCTTTGGTAACACAACACAGGACATAGTGATAATGTGGTCATCAGTGGTCAACTGTTCCAGCTCTGTGAAATATGGTGACACCATGTGGAACAAGAATTACAAAGCAGAACCAACTACAGTGTTTTTCAATCTTACCAACTCACTGGCAAGACATTACTACTACCATGCTGTACTAAAAGTGAGTTCTCCAAATCACCATTGACACCATCATGGTCCTTATTGTTATCATCGTCATTATTGCTGTTGTCATTATTGTTGCATCATTGTGCCATCGGCATCATTGGTCATTGTCAGCATCCTTGTTGTCTTCCTCATAATTGTTGTCACCACGTTTGTTGATGTCATCATCATCATCATCATCATTGCTATTGCCATTAACATCACAAAAGCATGAAAGGCTAAGTTAACCTTAGCAGGATTTGAACTCAGAATGTAAAGCCCGACAAAATGCCAACAAGTATTTTGTCCAGCATTCTAATGATTCTGCCAGGTCACTGCCTAAATAATTATAATCAAGGGCTTAACTTTTGAGTGTCTGGTATAAGATCTTCAAACATGTGGTCAGATTATGTCGTGTAACTGTCAGAACAGAATTTTAGAAAGAAAATCAATATCAGTTAATAAGTTTTTAAATGTCAATGGATATATATACATTCTTTTCATTATAAAAACAATGTTTTTTTAGAAAGGAGAGTGAGAACAAATAAGAAAGAGTAAGCCTTATATAGGTGACAGGCTGAATAGAGATAAAAAGGGGGCATGGAGATGAGGAGATGAATGAATTCAAACAGCCGATGAATTAGGAATATAATTAGTGGTATCAGTTGTTTCTAGTCTTTTGTGAAAACATGTCTGGCTCAGTAGAATATTGGAAACAGACGAGGATTGGCAGCAGGAAGGGCATCTGGCCTTTGAAAAATCTGCTTTAAAGAATTTTCTCCAAAATAT